>NW_008825619.1:3211261-3222111 GCF_000699105.1 Pygoscelis adeliae | reverse complement strand
TAGCCAAATAGTTTCACATGCATTTATAAACACCAAAAAAAAAGTCTTTAAAAGCAATTCTAAAATGGGAAATGAAAGATTCATAACAAATAAAAATATGACTAATGCTTATGAGAAAAATCAAATAAATACAGAACAGTATAGATTTTGGCTACCATGTTACTGTTTTGTCAATAAGGTGATAATTTTAGTGGCTTGTTTATAAACATATGATGACATTTGTTATTACAGAGTTTTTATTTTTGTAAGGAGGAACGGTTTCCCAGTTATATTCATTATAATGACAGATGATAACTGTAAACATAATTATGCTGGCATGACCCATCTTTTGAATGTTTTGCTACTGATGCAAGCTGCTTTTTCAGTTTGATTTTGTTTAGGTTAATTCTGCTCTCAAATAACAAATAAAGGCACTCTTGTACCTTTTACAGTGTTGCCATGATGATAGGTATAGCTAGAGGGTTATGGAAAATTGCAGAATCATGGAGATGTTGGTTGGTAAGGACCCCTGGGGTCAGCTAGTCCAGCCACCCGCTTGAAGCAAGGCTGTTGTCAGCACTAGGTCAGGTCAGCCGTGGCTTTGCACAGCCAAGTCTGGAAACCTCTCTCTTCAGCCAGAGGGTGACCCTCTCACTTTGAGTCCCTGCTGTCCCCAGGGGTACTCCCGTGCTTTGTGTCCTGCTGGCCATCATTGCCATTTCCTGACCGCCCCTCCTGACAGTTTCCAGCATTACAACCTTATTCCTGGGCTACTGCAACTCAGGCATATGTTTCCCCTAATCAGAGTGCCCCTATTAACTTGTACTACAGTTTTAGAGCATTAATTTTACTTTTTGCCTGCACCATGGAGTTCTGTGCTATCCTGTGGGTTTTCTTGTGGTCCCAAAATTGGAAACTGGAGCTTAGGCATGCTGAAATACAGAGGAGCAGCAGGATGGTTGCCTGTGAATGAGACACTTATGCCTTTACATGCCATAGGCTTTCCTTTCTGTCACCTGCAGCTGACAGGATTTGATTTGAAGTTTAAATTTGGCACAAAATGCCAAGAGAATATATCAAAGATAGACTTTGGTTCACACTGCAAATGCGATGGCAGAAAGCTGTCAGGATCCTGGGTAACACCAGAAAGAGAGCTCTGTCTGACCTTGATTTGTGGAACGAAATGAACATTATTGAACGTTATGTCTCAAAGTTTAGCTTATCTTTTTGCTTTCCAAATTTATAGTGCCAGTTCTACCCAAAGTGTTGGCCAAACCAGAGAATCTATCTGCGTCTTTCATTGTCCAGGAAGGTAACATCACTGGTCATTTTTCCTGGAAGATATCTAAGGCAGACCTTCACCAGCCCATGACAGGGTTTCAAGTCACTTGGGCAGAAGTAACCACAGAAAGCCGGCAGAACAGCTTACCCAACAGCATCATTTCTCAGTCGCAGATACTGCCAGCAGTAAGTTGTTTGTTACTTTCCTTTGCTAGCGGCTTCATAAGTGTGTGTGTGTATGTGGCCTATTTTCAATGTTTAGTGGTGCTGCAGATGTCACACATAGCGTTCTCCGGCTCTGCAGGAAAGTTGGAGCAGGAAGTGCTTAATTTTTCCTCCTTGCTGGAGAAATAAAGCACAGCTACTCTTCTTGATGACACATCAAACATTTTAATGTTCACAATTGTCAAATTAGCAACCATTGTCTGAGAAATGCCTGAAGGGAGGAAAAGATCATCTGTGTGGTAATAGATAGTTTTTATTTTTTTTTGATGATCAGGCTGTTCAACTTGGCAGTTACTAAAGTTTTACTAATTATTTGGTGTCCAAGTCGATGGATTTAAGAGAATTTTCTCTTCAAGTCACTCATTGCTCTAAGAAAAGTAAAAATCACTTCCCCCTCTGCCAATATGCACCATTGTCCGACAGACAAATAATTAAAGAGTAACTAGGTTTCACTGTTTATTGAAAGTGTGAGAATTAACAATTTGAATTCTTCCCCCTATTTGCTTTAAGATGGCCTTTGCTATTTCAGCTCCTCCTTTGGCAGAGGCAGGTGAAGAGCACTTCATTCAGACTCTGTTGCCAGATCCACCAAAGTCAACAAAAGGGCTTAAGCAGCTGGCCTTGATCCAAAGTCAGCTAACAACGTCGGGAGTCTTTCCATTCACTTCAGGGAAGTGGGTCAAGGCAATTGTGTCTAGAGCAGAGCTGACTGAAAATCTTTTCACAACATTCATTTCATCAAAGAATGCGTAAAATGTTTTGTTGGACACATCTTACATTCAACGCGTTTTCCACAAATCCAAGGCAAGGTTCTCACCGGTCTGTCTTAATTCCTAGCAGACTGACCTAAGGCTAGGGCACCCGTGTTTCAAAGCCTGTTGTTTTGGGGGAAAGCAACAAAGTTGACCGCGGATGCTCTAAAACTATGGGGCAAGCTACCATGCAGCGTGCAGAGCTGTTTTGTTACAGCTTAATACAGACTTGGTGTGATCTGCACCAATTCACTCAAAGCTTGACCCACAGTCCAGAGCGGAAGCCCGGTGCAGATACAGCCGTGGTCTCTTCAGCAAGCCACGTTGCAAGATTACCTGAAGTGGTTACTCAGTCACAGACCTTTGGCTGCAAACAGCCACTTTAGCACAATGATAAGCAAAGTTACAGACCATGAAATGTTACTTTTCACTTCAGTTTTCATCTTTTTTTTTTTAGGAGCAGGCGTATGTTTTATTCAGAATTTCTATTCCTTTTTTTAAGCTTTTGGTCCAGTTAGGTCTGAAATATAGATAAAGTTTTATTTAAAACACTCCTTTGCATTGTGTTATGCTTTAATTTTTTATCTTCGTTTTCCTCTGTTTTCACTACTGTAGAGCCTGGAGATTCCTTTTATTTAATTATCTATCACTATATGTATCTCTCTGTCTATTTATGGCAACTGGTTAAGAAAACTCTGGTTTGAGCTGAAACAGTATCTCCTCCCTCTCAGAAACCACCAGAATGTAGGGTATTTTACAGTAAGGATCATTCACTCATTCTCGTTGGTAGCCTCTGACTGATACAAATGTAATATCTACACAGTGGAGGCTGAAACCCACAGGTCCCAACTGCCGGAGGAGTGCCTGAATGAGCAGCATGAGTGTATGAGTGCGATGTATGCACTCCTCTCTCTCCCCGACCCGTTCAGTATGTTATACGAGGTGGAACAGCTTCAGCAAGGTCTATTAAAAGCAGCCCCATCTCAGAAAATGCGCTAATTTGGCAGTAAAACTACACATTTGCCCCTACCTTTTCTCTCTCTCTTTTCACCTTTACTGTCTGCTCTGGCAGCAACAGCAGATTTTCAGTTATTCCCACAGCCCGCCTAGGTCCCCCTGCATGGTGCTGGGTGCAGTGCCAGCCAGGGAAGCTTGCCCTGCAAATTCCTGGCCGGCCCAGCCTGGCCGGTTGCAGGAGCACACTGTGCCCACACTGCTGGTGTCGCTGCCCCGCTGTCCCCTTCCTGGGACTGGTCCTTTTCAGCTTGGAATAAGGTGAATCAGGACTTCTGATCCCTTAATGCCCTTCAGTCTTTAGTTAGATGTATTCCCATTTGGGAGCATTTATAAACTTACTCTGAAATTATTTTGCACAGGTCTAAGTGACCATGCAAGGTATGGAGCAGTGAAAATTGAGGGCATTATGCCAAAAATGGGATTAAGAACAGAAGGGCAGCTTCTCATGGTGTAATTGGGACAAATATGCTGAAATCTGCATAGCCACCCTTATTTTCACTAGCTGCAGCAGGGGGCCAGACGTGCGAATTGCCATGAATTAATTTACCAATTAGTGGGATTCACAGGCAGATCCAAAATAAAAACAAGTTTATATAATGAACATGTTTCTTTATTAAAAAGAATGATTAGGAAGTTAATTTTATTGGTTTTTTTAGTGATGAACACATCCATTTTCAAGAACACTAAGGAACAACTTGGACCTCTTACACATGAAACCATAACATTGTGGTAAAAAAGTATGCTCGAAGGCAATGGCAAGCAAAAAATTCAGAACAAACCCTCTCAACAAAGTGATGCATACGTTAAATCCTTTTAACAGAATTCTAAGAAAATAATCTGTGGATGCTGAGAGTGACAGAACCTGTTTAAACCACTGCTTTCTGTGAGTAGATCAACTATGTTTTATTTTTAGATGCTCTGAAAATTAATGTGATTTATTTATTTTTAGGATCATTATGTACTTACCGTGCCCAATTTGAGGCCATCGATGCTGTACCGCTTGGAAGTTCAAGTGCTGACGACTGGTGGGGAAGGGCCAGCTACAATAAAATCGTTCCGAACACCCGACCTTCCTCCGTTTTCACCCCACAGTAAGTAGTACCCCATTTTGACATGTGGTTACGTGTTACAGAACTTCAATCCTCCACATGTAAACACTTAGCTTGAGCCTTAGAGTCTTTATTGGTTCCAGTAGCATTCCATGAATTTAAGATGCATGAAAATACTGTTCCCCCCCACCCCCACCCCCCGTAACTGTCCATCAGCAATGATGGAAGCAAATGCAGTCTTTCACTCAGTTTCTGTGGTCTGACATTTGCCATTCATTCCACCACAGCTCTTTGGCTTATGCCTATAGTACCTGGGATTCAAAGATGGTCTGTCCTCCAAGTACTACCTAGGCCTGGGATTGCTTAGCTTTCAAGATTAGATTTTTCTGGGTGCATTCAGTCCAGCTTGGCTAGAGCCTGATCATATCTCTAAAGCAGTGCAGAACTCTTAATGGCCATTTCCAGCATTTTATAAGTTTCTGAAAAGTACAGCTCAGTGTTGTGAAGCTCAACAAAAAATATAATGAATTAGTCCAAAATTCATCTGCTTGAATCCTTTTGTCCTTTCACAGTCACTAAAGTTGTCTGGACTGGACATGCACATAGTTGTTGGCCCAGGCAGTTCACTTATAAGCTGAAGGATTGCAAGCTGAAGGCTTCACGAAGACTTTTTAGTACGGATAAATGATAGTGTTACATATTCAGGGTTTGATATGTGCATATTTTCCTACTCTTTTGTTTAGGACCTCATCTGAAACAACTTCATCCACATCACTACAAGGCACCCCCAGAGAAATATTAGACTGTTTCAGATGATTATGCAGAGAACCAAGAGAAAAACTGAGCTCCCAAATGGAAGCTGGGAAAAGGCGCATCTGTAGGAGCAACGAACCCAGTTTTCCAGTGGAAGTCACCATCCTGTACGATTTGTATCTACTTCTCTGTAGTTTAGCCATGACAAATTGTATTTGCACCAAGGCCAGGATGAAACATACAGCAAGTATCATTTCAGTACCACCACTATTCAACAAACGGAAGATCGCATCCAACTCAATGCCTGTGAGAAAATCAAAAATGCATTCATTATAATGTTTTTGTATTTCTGTGTTTAAAGTAGATTGAAATGGTGCAGTGTATATGGCTTTTTCTCTTAGTGACTTCAACATTAATATTTGCAAGGTTGTCCCATGATGTATACGTACTTTTGAACACCGAAGGCCATGTTCTTATCAGCGTGTTTAAATGATCTATTTTACTTAAAGCTCTGCCTGTCACCAGTTTAAGCCCTAGTGTATTTTGCTATTAAAGAAGATCTCCAGATGTCTGAAATAAGGACATAAGTAAAATAAATACCAGTAGCAGAAACCCTAAAATAGTCAGTATTTAATAATTGCAGTATCACCACAGAGGAGAATGATGATACATTTGTATCAACCATCTGTTCTGAAATGGTAACGTTTTAGCATGTAGATCTTGTATTAACATAGTTAATAGCTAAAAAATATGCAGGGTAGATGTACCATTGTAAAGAAACAAATGGCAATTAATAAAATTGTTGAAAATCTATGGCAATTAATACAATTAATTGATAGGGCCTGGAAGAATGACTTTTAAAATCCCACTTATAATTTTTTCATATATAGTATTTCAAGGTATAATAATATCTTGAAAAGAAACACCAATTTTCTAGTTAAAAATCTGTATAGTTAACATGAACATTTTAGAAATTGAAATTCTGAGGCACGTTTATTATTCAAGTAGCTGTAGAGCTACTTTTTGGCTTTGGCTTTTGATGCACGTATCTCTTTTCCCCATGGATCTTTTGAACAGAAGGATGGATGTATTGGCTCCATGCTATTCTGCTTACAGAAAGAATTATGTGACAATATTCTGGCATCTGGAAAACATTGGCTTATAGTTTATTTGAATGCATTTTTCAAATTTAGACAGAAGGGTGCCCTTTTTAACCATAAGGGAATTCATATTGCCTTATTGTGCAATATAAACTGTCTAGAATAATTTGCCACACAGAGAGACATCCTTCCATAGTAAACAGAAACTGCATGGATTTATTATCGAGAGGGTGGAAAGTATCTGCCAATAAACGTCCATACAAATACTCATAATCAGCTTCTCATGTTCAAGATGTTCAAAGTGCTCCTGCATTCTTTGGCACAGTTTCCATTGCTCCCTAAACCATCATATGATGAGGCTTAGTAGTCAAACTTGACAAGGTGGCCACGTTTTCTACCAGCAGATGCTAAAGACTCACCTGACCTTCTTATTTGTCTGAGATATTCAGTGAGAGGAGCTCAGACATCAGTGGTAAATATATTTTCCTTCTCTTGATGACAAACTGTTTTGGGGAAGGCAAATATGGAGAAAAGAAATACATACCTGAAACTGAGGATCAGAGTTACGTTTATCATAGTAGAGCATTCACAAAATATTCAAATACAGTTTTTCTATACTGAAATTTATAGCTTTTGGTTCCATGTGGGTTGATACCACAAGGGGTGAAGGAAACTGAATTAATTTCTGATCACTTGCTCATTCCAGTTTTCCTACATTTCTACCTTCAGTTTTAAAGGGCTCTTTTTTGCCATTCTCTTTCTACTTTGCTTGTTGTCTTTTTTGATATGCACTCAGTGACCAAGAACTTTTCCAGAAAATTTCTATTGCTACATGGTTTGGGCCTTTAACAGTAGTTTTAAAAATGTTAAAGGCTATGGTGCTTTTAATTCCTTCCTCTATCACTCTGTCATCTCCCCTTTTCCAAAATACATTAGCAAATAAACAGATGAACTCTTCTTCATAAAATCTGTAGTATAAAGGTTTATGTTCAATTTTGGGAGAAGGCCAGAGTCTCAGAGACTTTTGTCAGGATGGAAATGTTTCATGTGTACAAGTCTTTACAAAGAGAACACAATTTGAATCAGACCAGTGTGCAGCACTGCTTCGACATTTAGGTTGCATAGGGCATCGGTAAAGCTAGAAGTGATCTCCGTGGTGTTTGCTGAGAGGAGGAGTCAGTGGGATCAGGGAAAGTAATTACCCCAGGCTTCTCTGAAAACTTCTGTCCAAACCTTTCAATCACAGTCTATTCTAGTTATGCTGGAGCAAATCTGTAGTGACTTGATTAATGTTAATGAAATTATGTTTCGTTCATAATGACATGGTAAAGCATAGAACATGGATGTCGGTCTTCATTACAATGATGCCAAATCTGGCTTGGAGATAAACTGGAAGTTAGTAACCCTGAGTGATCATACCCTTAGTCTGGGTTTCTGAGGGGGAGCCTCATTCTTCTGAAATGAATCAAAGTGGTTACTGTTTGCTGATGCCAGTCTCTTTGAAGCATTCAACTTTTAAAAACAACAATATACTTTTGAAGAGCATGGAGGGGTTTTCCCTTTTAAAGTAAATTCTGGATATCAAAAAAAAAGTTGATAGAGTAGAATTGTATTGAACAAGCATATTATATAGAGTCCACTAAGATATAAATTATTTTTTTTCCTTCTACAAATCAGCTTATCAACTCACCTTTAAAGTCACCCTCCAAATCAAAAATGAAAAATACAAGGTCAACAAAGCTCACGCATGGATGTTAAATTTCCAGCTGTGAGTGACTTCCTAATTATTCTTTGAATTTAGCAGTATAGATTTGAAGTTGTTAGTGCCTAATTCATAAAGCCTTGTTTGCTGAATTGTACAGGGTATTGTCCTAATTTACTAGCCTAAGTCACATTAAACATTTAATTCAGCAATAGAGTTATAATTCACTACTTGATTCGCTAGTTAAAGATTTATTTTCTCTAATGATGTTGTGTAATACAGAGTTAATATAGACATTGGGATGTTTTTAGATACTCTGCACCTTTACACTAATGTATTATTTGCTATGTATGATTCTGATGGATTTGACAGTTGACTTCAGGATGCATTTTGTTTATCTTTATTTCTTAAAGGAGAATTATAAGATTATGCCATTTTTGCTAACTGCTTTGTGAAGTGGACTTTTTTTTTTGTTCATCGGTGATTTTTGTTTAAGAGAGTGGTTTGTTCTTGTTATATCTTTTTTGACCATTTCTGAATTGTTTATAGAGCAGGAGAAATTCAAACAAGACACAGCTTGTGATGTACTACTATGTGTATCATCCTGAATATTCTATAGCTCATAGACAATAAATAAGAGGTCTGACTTCTGAAATGCTGAACATCCTCAACTTGGTGGCTTCAGAAAGAGCTGAGGACATGGTGTGGCAATGCTAACATTGACATTAATGTTTGGCATGGTCACCCACAAAATCAAAGAAATACTCATTGCTAATGTGAATGGGAATGTTACCGTTGGCGTTAGCAGAACTGTATAGAAACCTAAATACTGAGTCAATTTATTCCACAATACTTTCATCTCCATGCTCCCAACTGGAGTCAGGGAGAGTTTCAGATAAGCAGGCCCTGATTCAGGAAGGTATGCAGAAGAGGAAACTTCCATATGCACAACAGAAGTCAGTGGGATGGAAGTAAACCTAAGAATGAGCTTTAGTGATGTCTCGAATAAAGCATGGATGTCAAAATTTTCTTGAATACTGTCTTAAGTCAGGGCCTTATAGAACAAAGTATGGAACCCAGGCAGTTCTAAATTCTGTGTACAACACCATAAAAAACAATATTTTTGTCCTGTGTATATGTAAATGTAGTTGTGATATTGACTTATTTATTAATTCATTTTCTTATACTATGTGCCAAGTATATTCCTACCCTTTTGATCAGTACCTGTGAACATCAATTACTAAGAATAATGTTATGCAAACTTGTGCATTGTAACCAGGAATATGATGCTAATAAGCTGTTGCATGTAGTTTTAAATAATTAAGAAAACCCTTTATTTAAAAAATGTAAATGAATACCTGCAGATGTTGATGATTATATATGGTTTTGCATGCCAAAACTCATTGTTCAGTTGTGGGCATGAAATGTAACGACTGTATTACCTCTACTGAATATATTAGTAAGGTACAATTTACAAAGTAATTAACAGAGCTCTATATGTAAAATTTTTCCTTTTTACTTAATTATATTGTAGTAGAGGTAACAGAACTGCTTCTCTGTTACCCAAATTGGCTGTAGAAATTATGTTCCTATAACACTCATTTAAAGTCAATATTTATTTATGTATGTAATACAAAAAGATGGGTCTTATGTGTCTGTCCTGTTATTTAGAGAACAAAAATACACTTCTTGTAAAAAATAATTTGTAAAAAAATGTAAATGTAAATAGAGTCTGATTTCTTTTACTCATTATTTTCATGTTTAGAATTTGTACATACTGTTTAGGTAATAAACTATCCTACGTCGAAATCTTGCTACGTTATCTCCTCCATACAGAATTTATAGTTTTGTTTTTCTTAAGTAGAAGACATAGTCATCTAAGAAAACTCAGTGTCACACCAAGTACCTTTGCTACATTTACATTTCATTGTGTATAAAGTCATACCATTTTATCCTCCATTTACTATAGCATTTTGTTTTCTTTAGAAAGTGATCCAAATAATCTGAAAATAAATTTAGGTATCATTTGAGTCTTTTACATTGAAAAGCAATCCTCGAAGTAAAAAATTAGACTCAAGAACTTGCCATCTCTTTCTCTGTTTTAATGGAATAGTTCACAGTGAAGATTTGTTCACCCTTTGTAATACTAACTTAAAATAATTAAAATGTTGCTGGATCTATGTCAGCGGTCCGATCCTGCAAGTCAAGATTTTCATGACTGAAAACAGTGGTGAAATCTATGCATACACCAGATTTGGAGTATTTTGAATTTTAAAGTGCCGTATCCCATGATTTAAATTCTATATTTTTAATGAATATAAAAATCTGTCTTAGTACAAGCATTTAAGCTGTTTCAAATTGTCATAGATGTGCTATCATTCTCAGATGCAAGATCTTTAGTTTGGGGATGTGCCTTTGACTTACTCTTGACTTACCTAGTAAACATTTAGGTTTTGTTAACTTGAACATAAACTCCAAAATTTCCTGGTATTGCTTTCTTATTAGAATAACTGCTTAAATTTTTGGTTTTGGTTTTCCTTTTACATAACTGGATAATGTTTAGAAAAACCCATATAGTTAAATTTCTCTGCCAGTTGGACTATTTCAATAGTTTGCCATTTCAAACGTTTGCCATTTTGGTTCAGTAAACCCAGACAAGAATGATCTATCACCATGGATAGGTAAGTTGTCATAATAAATAGTGAAGTGTTCTATATGCTGTAATTCAAAATAGCCATTCATTTTTTCCTTCCGTAACTTCAAATAATGTTTTATTCAACATTGAATTAAAAGAGACAATGACTGGGTGATGTGAATCATATGAAATAAAGAGAATTTGCTATGTATTGAACAGTATTGATAATTTTGGGTTTGGGTTTTGTGGCTTGTGCTTCTGTGCAACTTGGCTTTTGTGCATCTAAAACCAGAATGCACTCAAAAGATTTCATTTCATAAAAAATGTAATACAATGAAAGCTCTTTACAGTACAACA
>NW_008825619.1:3177218-3211245 GCF_000699105.1 Pygoscelis adeliae | reverse complement strand
CCCCCCCCCCCCCACTTCTGTTTTCTTATTACAGGTGTTGCACTGTCATTGTCTGGTTATATGCCAGCCTCCTTGAAGAAGGTCTTGAGCCAAAACACTGGCTGTTAGCCTGTCGGTGGCAATGCAGCACCTGTCAGGGTAAAGAAATCACCGGGGAGAACACTGAGAACGTAAGCCTTGAAATAGAGCCAATGTGCAAGACTCCTGCAGATTTGAATGGGGTGCAGTTCAGCAGAAGCGAATTGCTCTGTCCCCCTTCGGACTGTGCTTAATAGCCTTCCTGCTTCTGCTCAAGGTGCTGGCAGGAACATAGATTAATATTTAGTACATGCCTTGCTATAAGCATTTATTGAGAGTGCTGTGTGGCACAGAAACTAAAGAATTTATGAATGCTTGCTGTATCCAGTTCCTCACCTGTGATGGTGATTTATTAATGCTACTTAATAATAAGCTACATTCAGGAGGTCTGTTTCTTCTCAAAGGAAGATCAACTTTGGAAATAGTGGGTTGTCATCTTTCAGGAGAGTTAGGCAAATACGCTACACGCAAATATCCCTTTATGTTTGTGTGCAAATATATTTGTACACCAAATAGAGCTTGTTTGTCTTTTTCACAAGCTGTCCAGTAATATCTGTGTGCAATACGTTCAAAATTGTCAATGATTAAAAGTAACTCTGGGTTTGCTAATTAGTACTGATTAGTCAACACATTTTTCATATTTGTATAATTTTATTTAGAAAATTTTGCCTGATTTAAATGGTTCAGACTGCATAGTTATTAGTGGATGCAGTGATAGGCTGTAATTTCCACCCTGTCATTTCTATCTAAGTGAAAGGTAGAGGAGGCAGATTAGGGACAGAAAAGCATAGGTGGCACAGAAAGAAGCTAATCATCTGATGTATTTGTTTCTTTGCAGACATCCAATTTCCAGTATTGGTAGTTATCTGCAAACATTCAAAATAATCTTTTAAATTTCTTTTCTGAGATGTGCTGCAATACTGGCTTGAAATATAAATATTTCAGACTTTCAGTGAGCATACCTGCAAGCCAAAATCAATTAGACTGTAACTCATAAAACAAGAATACACAAGAAAAGAATAAGCTGGTGGATGCTAATGGTTCTCTCAGAGCACTTAGGGACAACTGTTCTGCTTGGTGTTTATTGAATCAGACTGAAGGCAAAGAAGATCCATATGCATTTTTCTTGCTTGGAGTGAAATACCTCTTATCACAAAGGATCCCATTTAGCTGGCTAAAGGTGCTTCATGAATGGCTGAGTTACCAGAGCTATACAGTAGTTTAACACTGTAATGATGCACTCGTGAGTGAACCCTGTATTTTTACATTTTTCTGAAGATTGTATTAATTTGTCTCATCTTTTTGCCTGAACTTCAATATTTTTTGTTTTGTTTTAGAATGGATCACTGTTCATTGCTTTTGTGGTATGTTCAGTGTGAAAGCTTGTCTCATTTATTAATCTTAGTCATACATGACATACCAAAGCATGTTTCTATTCACTGCTCAATGCTATAAGATTTAGGTTTATGATGCCTTTCCAATAAAAAATAAAGCCATTAAGATAATATATACACATTCATGTATTTAGAGCTGATTTCAATAAAGGGCTCCTTGACAACAAAATATTAGTTTTTAGATATAAAGTATATCTGCAGCTGTATCTCATTTAAATTATTATGTACATAATATAGTTTTGGAGAATAAGAAACCTTACTGTCTTTTTAAACAACAGCCATGCTAGCCACAGGAAATTATAGCAAGCACACAGAAGCATATTGAACTGATAGATATCACTCATATTTGCAGCTTGATAAATGCTGTTAAGACAATAAATTGTGTTCAGGTTAGCTAAATGCATCACTTAGACTGAGCAAAACTGATCCCAATTCATCTGCAAAACAGGATATGTGGATGAATACCAGAAGTCTGGAGAGAGATGTACCAGGAACAGTATAAACTTCTGTGCCTGAATAATATAAAAAAACGCAAAGTTGATACAGCTTAAATTATCTTTATATGTGTTTTTCCCAATCACTAATAGAGAATACTCAATACTTTAATAAAATCCTAAGATGATCCCACATTTATTTTTTAGGCAATTTTGTAACATTTGTAAGTAACTTTATAAAATATGTGGAACCAATAGCAAGAAATGAATCCTTTTATTTCATTAAATTTCATATAAAAAAATTAATATTTACCTAACTTTGTTCTCAGAATCACTCAGCAGAAAACTTGCATAGAGCAGTGTAATTCGAATGAACAGATCAGTTTGGGATTCTCTCCCTGAAATTCAACCTTTGACTAAAAAAATCTTCCTATTTTTAAAAATTATATATACAGTTTTTGGGAAACTATGAGTTGAATAATGTAGTCAGTGTTTTTGGTAGCTGTTGTCAGACTTTATGTAAGAAATTTGTTCTCTTACCTCAGCTAACCTCAAAATTTCTAGAATAATTCATTACATGCTATCTTTCATAGATAGCAGGTTGCTCAGGGCCTTGCCCTTTCATGTTTTGGAGATAATCAAGGATGGGGATTCCACATCGTCTCTTACTAATTACTTGTGAAACAACAGTAAGGCAAACAGTGACATCCTAACTATCAAGGAAATTGTACGGGAAAAACCTCATGGCATAAACAATTTCAATTGTATGATGTCAAATTACAAAGAAATTTGAAAAATATTCTTTTGAAGCACAAGCTTATAGGTTATTTTAGCCTCAATAGGTTTGTGATGAAACCCTTCTTACACTGGCCATGGGAATTCAAAGCTAGCAGAAAATGAAACCTGCAGGCTCTCAAAATATTTTTATTTTGTCAGACATTAGTTACCTCACAAGCCTTGAGAAATGGGAAGTTGCTCAGCCATATTTCTAGAGAATTCGTACTGGTTTCTTAGCTTGCAAAACTGAATGAATTAGGACTTGTGATAGTTTACCATATTAACATATTCAACAAATTATTAAATATTAAATTGACAATGGCAACGGCCCATTTGTTTTGCCTCTTTTGTATGCCATGGGTTGTTGGTTTGAGGAGCTACAGCTACCAAAATTTTCAGTCCTCCTTGGTAAGGTAGCATGTTACTCTGAGCAAGTTATGGGCTTCTGAGGAGACCACCAAGGGCTCTCGAGACCTGAGCCGAGCTGAGCAGGTCAGGTTGCTGTGGCTGTGGCAGAGTGTGCCTGGCACCCAGCTGGCTCTGCTGGTGCCGCAGATGTTGAAACCCCCGTGCTTAGGGGTGGCAGGGGGAGAGGGGGCGACTGCCCGGGAGTGGAAAGAAAGGAGTGCCTTCAGTGAAAATGCTGTGGAAAGGCCTCTCGTCCCACTGCAGAACTGTAGAGTGGCAGGGAAGAAAGATTCAGCACAGAGGCACCCACTGATCCGAGCTGGGAGAGAAGTGTAACTGATAGCATGAGCATAGCCTCGACAAAAGAAGGAGCAAACGGAGCTTAGAGAGCCATGCTGGTCAGGGGGAGATGGCCCTGCTGTTGAAGCAGAATGGTCCTGAGCTCCTGTGTCCACAGCAAGGGGAGAGAGGAGCACCTCACACCTTCAGTACGCTGCCTCTCTGAGGGAACTAGGTGAGGGTGGGGAGGGTGGACAAGATGCAAAGAAGACTGGCACAAAGACTGTCGTGCTGGAATCCACACAGACCTACTTCCATTGAACTTTGGTTTGCAGAAGACCCATAGAAATACCTCGATTTGCTGTTAGCCCAGACATCTGAAGATGCAGAGCTGAAACTGTGGGACCTCAGCGCACAGTATCACCATGGCTGGGGTACTGAGAAGACAGGCAATGAAGAGACCTAGAGACATCATGCTAATTCCTTAACCGTCCTAACTATGGGGAAACTGTGATGCAAGCACAGAATTTCTGCATAATCATCAGTTTCCAGTTTTGCCTATTGAACAAGTTAGCTTCAGATGAAAGAAAGGAGTGCTGCTCCAGTTTTTAGCAACTTATAGTGAAGCTTTAACAACAGTTATTGTGAAATATTCTGAAACTTAGACTTCTGAAATCAATAGGTTTCCTTTATATTTGAAAGACAAGTCTAAATGCATGACTTGCTCCATTACAATTGAAAGAAAGCCATTTCCAGGCATTGTGAAGCATATGTTACAATCATCTCGAATATGGAAATATTGACATACTTATAGATCAAGTAAATGTTTCTCTTCCTCCTTAGATAGTTCATGATGACTCAGAAACAAGAAAAAGGGTCAACCTTTAAATGAACCCACAGCCACAGGTAAGAAAATAAAACTTATGGAATTTCTTAAGGGCTTGTGAAGGAGAGGATAAAGATCAGCAAGTATAGCCCACCAGAGGTTTGGTGCCAGAAATAAAAGGAGGCCAGATGTGAATACTTGCCTCCCTGCACATCTCTCTGCTGTGCACCTTGGCTGCTCGGCAGCTCCAGGTACAGTTAGTCTGCCAGCAAATTCAATAGCTGTACCACTGCCATGGAGCCAGCACGCTGTAAAGAACAACAAAGAAAGCTTCTTCTGGTCTCTGGCAGGCTGCTATCATTATCCTAGTAAACTTTCCCATGGTAGGAGAACACTTAGCTTTCCCTTAAATGAACAGATCCATAGCTTGAAAAAAGATAATTCGATAAGCCACTGTGGGAAGAAAACCGTCAAAAAAAGCACTTAGAGAGGAACAAGAAAGATTTTAATGAGGTGAAGAGTGAAAAAAATATTAAGAAATATGATTCAAAAATCCTTATTTTTCTCTTAAATATCACCCAGACATTCTTAGAAATGATAGGAAAATATAAAAAATGAAGTGACTATATCAGTCAGAATCCGTTGGAGGGAAGATTTCTGCAAATTCTATAGCATCAATCTGTGAAATATATTTCTAATGTGTCATGGGAATCAAAAAAAGCCTGTGCAATGCTCTTAAGCCTTTAGTTGCAGCATTTCAGTGAGGCTGGACATCTTGGAATACTGCATTTAGTTATTAACATCGTATTACTCTTAACACATGTTAATGTCATTAAAAAAATGTATGTATGGCTTAGCTAAGCGACGACTAGCGTCAGCACTGTAAGGACACACTACACTGTCAGTTTAATAATGACTGCTGCTTTGTTTTTTGCCATGTTCTTCAGTCTTCCTGCCATATGAGCAGCAAGAATGGCAAAAATGGATAAGCAAAAGGCATGAAATAGGGTCTCTTGTTTCAATAAACTCTACACTGATTTTAGGCAATTATTGCCAAATTTTGGCCAAGCTTCTTCCAATTGCTTTTAATCTCCTTCTCAATGACTGTGATTTAGTCAGGCATTTTAGTGTTTGGAATCCCATTAATGTTGAGTTTATCGAATGCACACGCCTTCCCTGTGTCGCTAAGGTAGACCTTGCACTAAACAAAGCAACTTATATGTCCCCAGGGCTATTGAGCACTGTCCACAACCGCTCCATCTGGTTCCAGGGATCATCTCTTGTAAAGTCTCTTTACAAATCACAGTCACCTCTGCCCTTAAATCCATTTTAAATTTAATAGTAGTACTACCGGATTTGAGATTAACAAACCCAACCTGCTCATCATTGTTGACTTTGAAAACAGATCCTAGGTTACGTGAAGCACTTACCCTTGATTAGGTGATTTCTCTAATTCTTTCTCTTGACAGACAATCCTTCTGACCTTTCATTTACACATCCTGGATATACTTCTGTTGTCTGAGCCTCTCTCCTCTCTGCCGTGTTCTGCCTTGTCCCTAACAGCCATAATTCTGCCATGGGAAATCCACTCTTCTAAAAAGCATTTTTATGGGCTTCCTTGTTTCTCTAGAGATTTTGCCTTTGCTTGTTCTTGACCACTGTCCCCCTATTTTTTCACTGGATATCGTAAATTTTGCCTGAGTTGGACAGTGATGCTTCTCCATTACTCATTTAAGAGAAAATTCAATTATTAGCTGCAAGATGTTTTTTAATATTCCGATTACTAAACACTCTGTTATGTGTTCTTTAGTCTCAAAATTGCCCTTCTTGCTTATATGTCAACTTTCCAAAGTTTTTATCTTCTCCTGATCACTGACTATTTTGTGGCAAAAGACTTGCCTGTTTGGGCATAATATTAGGTTGCTTACTTTTTTTAAAGAACAACATCACCATCACTTTTTATAGAGATGACCTAGCAATAGTATTGCATTCCTCATTGCATACATTATGAGATGCTTTGTGCTTCACAGATTTGTGTGAAGTTTCCTTTTTCCAATATTCAGTGTCTTGTTCTTTCTTCCCAGGTGATTCAATAAGTGAGCTATGAGAAATCTTTTAAAAGGCTAGATCTCAGCTGATGATTGATTGTCTGTCTTATTTAGTCTTCTTCAGAATGAGTCTATTTCTCCCATAAAGGATCTAAAAATGATAAAAAATTAAATGTTTATAATGATGAGTGATTTTTTTCCATAATAGGTCACTATTTGCACCATAGAATGTTTATACTTTTGGCTTAATTTCAGATATTTTCCCTAAAACTTTCTTATCCCCACCTGCTTTCTTGTTATAAATTTAAAGAAAGGGAAGGATGCATCCTCACAGCAGCTAAGCCTTATGTCACAAAAAGATTGACTTGATATTATATTAGGTGTCCCTTAAAATGTTTCAGAAGTATGACTTTGTCTATGGCACTTCACTCTGTGTGCATAGATTCATTCCACTGCAAACTTGCACTGTTTACAAAAGTATATTTCAGAAAGTATTTCAAGAATGCAGTCAGAAGTTTAGCTAAGGTGAAAGCTTATTACTGAAGACATTTATCTTCTCTTCAACCTCTTACCCCTAAGGATGAATGAGTTTTATTCTTTTATTCTACTGTACTTTTAATTGTGGTTGTCAAAATAATCCCTGGAATTACAAAACTCGTATATGCTTGAAAAATTATAGGCTTCTCTGTATGGCTGTTGTTTAAAAAGACAGTAAGGTTTCCTATTCTCCAAAACTATATTATGTACATAATAATTTATACAGGCTTAAACATAAAGAGAAAAAATATGTGGTTTGGTTTGGTTTTGTTTCATTTTAATTTACATTCTGGTTTCTTGCCAGTCAGGAATTATGTTTTTGAGCTTTTCTCTGTAAATAGAAAAGTTATAATTTTACAAGCATGACAGTAACAGAGGGGAAGAGGTTAGAAGAGAAGAATGTGAAATTCTCATGAATTTAAGAATTTGAAGGATTAGGTTGCCACAAAAACACCGAGTGACACCACTTTTCTGACAAGATTATATGATTTGTCAGTGACAGTGGTGATGAGAGTGACAGTGGGACCCATCTGTTGACAAGACTTGACATTCTGGGAGGCATGCTGCCTCTGAGGAACCCAAATCCTTGGTGTTACTGAAATGTTGCCAAGGCTCCTCCAACCCTCTGAACACTGCCCCATGCTTATGTTCCGTGTGGGTGTTAATAACACTACTGGGAATGAGTTTACACAGATTAAAAGCTACTGTAGGGCTCTGGGAATGGGGAGGTGAAGGGGTCAGGAGCTCAGGTGGCTTTTTTGTCAGTTCTGCTGATCAAAGGTCAAGGCTTAGGGACAGATGTGACATGGAGATAAATATGTGAGTGAGCAGATGGTGCTGCCAGCAGAACATCAGCTGCCTTGACCATGGAATAATGTTCCATGAACCCTATGGCACAAGGAAGAACTGCACCTCTCTCACACCAATTTACTGATTTATCAAGACAGGTTCACAAAACCCACCAGATCAGTATGAACTATTCTGCCCTTAACAAAAGTCTAAATATTGGCAAGAAAAGAAGTATTTACCGTAAGGTCAGAGGAGAGACAAAAAGGAGAACTGTGGGTTGGTCCACCAAACATATTAGATAATGTGGGGACTAAGTAGGAGGAACTGGAGGCTTTATTACATGGCTAACATTTTGCTGTAAATGACATTTGGTTGATTAAAAACTTGTCGGATGATTCACAGGTGTCACAGCATTAATATTGAAGGGTATAACTTGCTCAGAAAAGGCAAGCAGGAGACTAATGAAGAAGGCAAGAAAATATTCTTAAATGTGAAGGGTGCTTAGATCTGCTCTGAGGTGCAGATTACAGAGAAGCATACATTTCCTGTAGGTGTTCAGAGCCCTCTTTATACTGCTTGGAATTAAAGGAGAAAGAAGATGGACACTATCATGGTGATGGTCCTGGAGATGAAAATCAGAATAATCCAAGCATAGGACTTTGTGGTAATATTGTAATTACTTGGTAGTCACTGGTCACTACTCAAGCATAATCTATGGAAAGAATACAGCAAGGCATGGAGGTAGGAACTCACCTGACTAAGGGTAGACTTCTACAGAGAGGACATCTGTATCTGTGCTGGCTACTCTCTAATCAATAGAGACACTTAAAAGGTGCTGAGATCTGAGTAACTGTGCATTAAAAAAGTATTTTTTTTACATTTTCAAAAAGAACTTTCAATGAAAACCTAAGCTACAGATGTCTATGCAGAAGATACTTAAAGTAGGATGATATGAATCCTGTCCAGGCAGTCCAACAAGTTTTTGGAACATGGTGGTGTTAGCACCTAAGAGACTCAGGAGGCAAAATCCTGCAGAGGAGGATGTTATAAAGAAGCTGGCATCTGTTAGGGAAACAATAACAAGCTGCCCTTGCAACTTGACTAACTTGCAAGGTATTGATGTCATATACCAGAAAACATACCGCCTGTGGGCAGGTCAGTAAAGATGGACGTGGGAACAAAAATAAATAAACAAAACTATAAAGGAGGTTCACCTAGCAAAGGATGGAAAAAAATAACAAGGCCCAACCTGTGAAAACTTAGAAGATAATATAGGCAACAAAATAACGGCCAACATGAATTTGTGAAGACCAAACTGTAACAGTGGCATAATTTCTTCATATAACATAGCAACAAGCCTTCAAAATAGAAAAGAAGAGCATTTCTGCATATCTTGATTTTAGCAGAGCTTTTGGCTTTGTCTTCTACTCTTAGGATCAAACTCAAAAAATGTTACTCAGATGAAAGTATTACAGTATATGCAAACTTTGTTTCAAAAAAATGCTAAAGAGTAATTACTAATAGTACATGTCAATTTTGAAGAATCTATCCACTCATGTACTACAGGGAGTCTTGCTCTGTCCAGGGTTATGTGCTGTTTTCATCCACATTTTGGAAGATGAAATAAGGAGTTCTTATTAAATTTGCAGACTTGATAAAGGAATTACATCTTAAAGGAAGATTAGAAATTGAAGTAATCTCAATGGTACGGCCTATTTTAAAATGCTAGCTATAACAGGGATAAGCCAAAAAAAGTTTGCTAGAGCTAGAATACTCTGCTGGACACTACAGGTTGGGGAACAATTAGCTAAGTAGTCATCTAATAGACAACAATTCATGGGTTGAAGAAAAATTGTTCATAAACCAACAATATTGTATTGTTGCAAAAGAAAATAAGGCAAACGATGCTGAATTATTTAGACAGGAATGTGACATTCAACATTAAAATAATTTTTCCTTCTACTTGGCACTACTATGGCTTCTGAGGGAGTATTACTCTGAGGATGAACCTCACTTTAAGAAAGGCTGTGGCAAAATTACAGAGCAAAGAGAATGATCAGAGTTCAGAAAACATGGTCTATAATAAACAAATAAAGGACTTCTAGGGTATGGTAATTTAGAGAATAGAAAGAGCAAAGAAGTGTTATTTACTTCCAAATATGTGGAAATGTGCTGCAGTGAGAAGCAGGATGATGAATATCTAATGGACTCAAATGTAAGTATTTGGAAAATATCTTGTATTAGTGAGGACAATAAAGTACTAGACAACCTTGCCTGAAGAGGTTTTATGTGGTTTCCAGGGCTTAAGAGCCATTGAAATAAACTTCTGTCCTAAGCACAATTCATTTTGTTTTCAGGCATGTGGATATTTAAAGGTCTCAGTCAGCTTTGAATATGTGAGGACCAGGCTCCTACTTCATTCCTGAAGGAGAAAGCCTTGTCTTCATGAGAGCTGGATATCTGGGTAGGTGCAGCACGAGTGGAGTGGATAGTGAGAAAATCCCCAAGAAGTGCCACCAGGTACTCTGAGCTCAGGGGTGCATATTACCACTGGTTATACTGCTAGAAGAATGAGATTCCAAAAAAAAATGTTCTTTCCTCCCAGCTAGTTGCTGAAGCACTGATGGCAGAATTCATGTCAAGGAACAGGGATGTGGACAGTGTCCCATCTTATGTACAATGCCCTGTAATGCCATCATGCACAAAACTTTAAAAAAATAATAATTCCTAGATTTTTTCAGTTTTTTTATTAGATTTTTAGAGGTTTTTACTTATCTGTGACAGCCTTTGGAAGTTATGAAGTTACTTTGTTTAATTTCCTTTTAATTGTTTAAAGTTCATGGAGAGTTGTGATCATGTTTTTTTTGTATTTGAAAAAAATGTGTCCCACTAACACTTCATAAAATGCTTTAAAATATTAAATGTCTTTAAAACATTAAATGAAAGAGGAAAATTTACATAAGAAAAAAGCATAACTTATCACAAGTTTCAACAAAAGGAAATTCAAATTTCACGTCTTTCTATGTTGTTACAGCCTACAAAATGATGGATTCTTCTAATAGAGAAGTAATTCTTTCTCAGTAGAAGTTTTGTTAAGACATTCCGTGACATGCACAGTAATTATAGAATTATTAGCTGATGCAATATTTCATGAGATTAAATTAATTTCTGTAAAAAACTACTACTGCAGAGTTACCATTTGATTCTAACTTAGTAGGCCTATGTGCAGTGTATGTTATAATACAGGACAAGGATAAATATTAGAAAGCTCATAAAAGAATAATGTGAGTGGTATCTCAGCAAGTGTGAATAGCCATACTGGCAGTTTATGTCAGCTTCATTAGCAAGGGTGATAGATGTCCAGAAAACGCTGGAGGAAGAATACTGAAATGAGACATGGCTTGGTTTGGGCAAACAGCCAGAATAACTAACTTGGACGTAAACTAGTGGGTAACATCATTTCACCTCATTTCATTTGCTGTTACTGTTCCTCTAACATTCATGCAGTGGTCACTGTATGTTGACATTCCAAAAAGCTCCTGGCAGGATGAAAATTATAGAAAAGCCTTTCTGCTTTATTTTTACTTTAATCATCTCTGGTTTTGCTTTACTCTTACTGCAATGACTTTCGTTTTACATTCAGTTTTGGTTTTCATTGTGAAGCAGCAAAGTGATCAGCTGCACACATTTTGTGTCATTGTAATGCATGCACTTTATGTCCTATCCATGACACATTGTTCTTAATTCAATCATTGTGCTGCATGTTTAAAACTTTAAGAAAAAATATTTTTCTCTCTCACTGTTAAAACGTAGTGTCTTTGACGAGCATTCCTAGAATAATTCTGGTTCCCAGTTGAAGCCTGTGTGTCACCATTATCTATTATAATTAGTTTAGGATATTGGAGTTCAAGGAAAGTTTCAGTGTGAATCATCTATTTGAATGGCTACTGTGTCCTTAGGAAATCAGCTGGGTAAACTCAGCATATGTGTAGTCAAGCCTCAGCCAACGCTTCTGAAACAGTTTTAAAGGAAGCTGGCATAGGGCAAGATGCCACAGAGCAGGGCAGATGCTTTAGTCAGGGGCGCCAGCAGCTGGTGTTCCAGGGCAGTGGAGCACCATTTCTCAGTTCAGTACTCAAGCAAATCACTGTGTCAACTTCAGTTAGAAGAGAAAGTGAACACAGCTTAACACCCTCCCTGAAAGGAGCTTTCCCAGTTCTTCTTCTCATTAATGCTTGTATATCTTTTCTGCAACGCTGCAGTGCATCCTTCAAGCAACTGGGAAGTTATTCTCATTGGTTCCCAAATGACCTGATAGAGAAATGGTGGGATGGAAAGTACAATCTGTCAGATTTGGAGTGATAACAGTCATTTAATGAAAATGGTGATAACTTCATATTGAATTTAACATGGGCAGGACTGGACCATAATGTAAGAAAATTTCTGAAAATTGCCATTTTTAAGATGAGTACCAAACGCTTTGGAAATGGCACTGGAAAAAAATATAACTTTAATTTATTTCTAAACTGGAGCAAGATAAGTGCAGAATTGGCCCTTCTTTAAGGAGTTAAATCAATTATTCTTTTCAATTTTCCAACATTATTTATTACTTTTTACTGGGATAATAATTAAAACAAAGAAGATGTAACTGGTTAAATTGAAAACTACTGACTTCCAACGTGAGTTGCTTATATTTTCTTTCTATATAGAACTTGAACTCCCAGCTCTGTATACACTATTATACTTCTCCAGAAAATATGTGAAGCACTATACAATTCAAACAATTCTGTATTGCTAATACAGGAATATTTCTAATGGTTTTTATAAAGAGTCTTTTTTCTAAAAGAGGGCTGCTGTTAAAATTGAAAAGGGTTAATAGTATTGCATTACTTATAAGAGCAGTTCCTTTGACTTCAGTGAATGTAGAGTACTTATGTAAAAAGGGATCATAGTATGAAATGGAGATATCAGGAATAATCCGTCATACGTATGGTAGCTTTTTTAAATTAAGTTTTATCTGCATTATTAATGCATTGGTGTTATACAAGTGTAATAGTACAAAACTAAAGGCTTGTTTGGCATTTCTCATAAGTTCCAAAGACCATTTTTACATATGTAAACCTGTCTAGGCATATTTCTTATGTCCATGAGTAGTCCTACTAATAAATTATATTTTAAAAATCACTAGTAAAATTAGCATAGATTAATGACCACTGAACCAAAGACTCAAAATAACAGAACAGTG
Source organism: Pygoscelis adeliae (assembly GCF_000699105.1). Classification (NCBI taxonomy): domain Eukaryota; kingdom Metazoa; phylum Chordata; class Aves; order Sphenisciformes; family Spheniscidae; genus Pygoscelis; species Pygoscelis adeliae. The sequence continues at coordinate 3,198,430 of NW_008825619.1, read as the reverse complement.
ACATATATCCTTATCATTTACAAGAATCTTGTTGAAAAGAGACTCAGTTGTCATCTGAAAGTGAAAAAAAACCCCATATTTTTCTTATATTTTAACTATATAGGATTTCTTGTTCCAGGATATACATCTATGGTGGAGGGGAAAAAAAAAAAAAAAAAAGAAACCAACAACATAGCTCAATTCACTATTATTTCAATCATATTATCAATTATATCTCATTTATGTCTAAATTGATGGATTTTTTGTCTGCTCCTTATGTCCGGAATCTAAAGATATCATTTGGTCCTTCCTCCTGCCTCTGTAGCCTTGGATTACAGAAGGCAGCCTGGACCTGCAGGACTGAGGGGAACTGCAGAGTGCTATGAAAACGTGCCCAGTCTCCCCTCCGGAGGGCAGGGCCGAGGAAACACTACACGGTGTCACCCTTCCTACAGCCTCAACACAAGTGCTGAGTTTTCCAGTCATGCACGACCTACTGGTACGCTCACATAGTAAGACAATAAACACTGCTTTTCTATATAATTTCCAATTTTAGAATACAAGAAAAATAACTATTTCTATAAAAAACCTTCCAATCAAATGAAAGCATGGATTGTAAACATGATGTGTTCCCTGTTAATTTAACAGAATTAGACATCTTACTGCAGCAGAGTTCACCACTAGTTCAAGAGTAGTTCTGGGAATGTTTTTAGTTCATGAGATAAAAATTGCAGCATTGAATACATGCAGCTGGTGCAAATATGTACCGTGATTTACTTGGACTTGTGGCCAAAATTGTCATTAAACTTCTGTGCAAGTAGAGAATCATTCAATGACAGTTCTGTTCCGCTGCCCTTAGTCAACTCTGAGTTATACCATACTCTTCCGGGAATGTCATCAAAGCTGGTCATAGTATATTCTCACTGTTTTTGAAGCACACTTATAACTGACAGGTGAAAGGTACCAGGTGTATTTTAAAATCTGTTTGTCACCTCATGATGTAAAACTGCCATTGCAGAAGGTCATACATTAATATTTGCTTTTGATAAAAAATGTCTTGAAATTGTTAATAAAACAAGTAAAGCTTTGGGAAAAAAAGTTAAGCTGCTTTCATTCTGATGTCTTTTAATAGATAAATACAGTAGAGGAAGAATAAATATTGGCTAAATGGACAAAAACCACATAGGAAGTCAAAGATTCAGAAAGGTATATATGCGCTGTGTGTATGTCTGCAATTATTCATCACCTAGAAATATTGCCACTTGGGTAAAGGTCAGTATTGACTAGAAGTTTCCGCTATTACTAAATAATTCTCCATGCTTCATCACTTTTGTGCGATTTATTTCTGTCAGATCTGCATATGACATTTGCCTTAATGCTGTTTAGTGTGTGTGTAAGAAGGAATGATGAAGTGGCTGTGCAGTGCATTGTCTTTTAGGATATAGTCAAAGCAGCTTGAGTCCTGACATAGTCCAGTACAGTCTTATTGCAGAAGTCTAAGTAGAAATGCTGCTAGACACCCGTCCTGTCAGCAGGGAAGGCTAATCTCTTTCTCAGGACTAGAAGACAGAATAATTGGGGCTGAATTCAGAGCATCACAATTTGCTGTATAACCTTTGGCAAATCACTGAATTTTGCTGTTTCCTGATTTTTGTCCTAGTGAAATGTAGATAACAGCAATTTCTTGGTTACCTATTTAGGTAATAAATTCTTCTGGCTAGAGATTTTTTTTTTTACCTAACAACCTGTAATGCATAGATAAATATATCCTCAAGCTGCTAGGTGTTTCTTTGGTAGAAAATAAGTAAAGACATGGAATTTCAAAAGAAAAATACTCACTCTGTACTCTAGAATTTCTGACTTTGTTGGATATTTAAAAAAAAACAAAACAAAACTTTGTTAGTTTAATAAGGTAGTTAAAGCTTGCTGCTAGGACGAGCCACCTATATTGCAAGATAAATTATTCCCTTCTGGTCTTCTTTTCTCTGTCTTCTGCTTGCTGTTTCTCCTCCCTTCATCAATACTACTATTAGGGATACAGTACAGCTGGTGTCCTCCCACAAATGCTACTACCCGGTTGCATACCTTCAGGAGGAGAAAGAAGAAGTAGATGTGTTGACAAAATTTTAAGTGTACGAAGTAAATGTACAGTCCTAAGCTGCTTTCTCTGAACAGGCCACAGCTAGAAAATCAACGCAGGAGAATATGGCATGTTTGAGGATGTTGGATTGACTAGCTTTTTATGTAGCATAATTGTGTTTGAAAAAAGAAAGTAAAAATGAGGGCAGCATGGTTTATTCAGATCTTAATAGACATATGGCTTGTCTGCAAAATTTTGATCTGAGTCCTGATTTAACTTTTGCATAATGTCACAGATACTCGCAGCTCTGTCAGTTCCGCTGCTCCATGTGGAAGCCCAACGTCTGGGATGCAGCCGGTTTTAGTAATCTCCTCACAGCTACTACAGCATCTCAGAAGCTGTGTAGACTAAATCCTTCTTTTAATAATGCTCAATATTAATTTTCACCTACAGTAATGTTATTAAGATAACAATGTATTTTATATCAAAGATTTGCACAAACTGGGTTGTTTCTGTACAACCAAAGAGGAATGCAAGTGTACCTGGACTGAACATCTGAAACTATAGCTAGACTGACTGCTAAAGGTAGAAAAGGACACATCCTTCTTGCCATGACCTGGTCAGCAAAGAGTTTGTACTCTTGTTAGAAAGAAGAAAAGCAAGAGAAATATTAAGCTACTTAAGGGGGACAATGTCTTTCATGACAGTTATCCCTTGAGGTCAAGAGCAAATTAATGTTTCTCTTTCATTCCACAAGGCAGGAGCACTGGAAGTTGAAATCCTTAAAGTTGAGCTTGCAATCTGAGAAAATACAGTGCGGTTTCCTTTTGGTCAGTAGCATCAAAGATGAAATCAATAAATTCACCCTGTAGCAACGTCCCCATACTGAGAAAGTGTCTTGAGGGAAATAATATCACTTCAGTCCTATATGATTCAAAGCTCCTTGAGTTGGAGTTCTTTGAAGATAAAAGGCTACATTCTCAGCTACTATAAATCAACATAGCTATTTTGACTTTAAGGTGCTACCAATTAAATTGTATTTTTGCAAGACTCCATTATCTCCTTGCTCAATTGTGACTTTAATAATGGTTTATTTAGTCTTTACTGGTTTATGCTATCTAGTCACACCATAAACAGTGAGGCAGTTCTTTTCCTCCCAGGTATTACTTTCCTTGGTGAAGGTCTTCAGCCACAAATTAATTTTATTGTAAGGTTGTCTTACAAGAACTGATTTTCACAAATCCTTACTAGGATTGCACTGTTATGTTGCAGTTATATCATTTCAGTCTTAGCAGGTCTGTTTTGCAGTTGGCTCTGGCTTGCTGAATTACATAGCCTTAATTGGTAAGCATTCTTAGTTTTTCTCTTTCCATGCTGAAAGAGCTGGCATACCACCACATTCCTCACAAACCAAACTTTTCCACAGCAGGCAGTTTCTCTGAATATGTTTTTTAAATCTTTTCTAAGACTGAAATCAACATAATGAGAAGGAATGTGTAGGAGGTTAATAAAGGCTCATTAAACAAGAACCTTAGACTACCTCACGATCTTTCATTTCAGTTCTCTCAGTGTCCCAGAGTAGCTCAGTTTCATTAGAGCATACAGACAACTAGGCAGGTCAAAGGAAAAAAGGGTGAAAGTTGCTGACAGATGGTTAGAACAAAAATAACAATTCAGAATTTTCCCATTTTTCTTCATAGTCAATGTACACATGGTGCAAAAGAATTAACTTCTTGTGTATATTTTCGCAGAAGTCTGAACTATTTCCACATTACAGATTCTTGGCATAAACTGCCTGTTCCCTGGGTGGGACCCAAGTAGGTAACACCTTAATTTTCAGCTTAAAAAAAAAAAAAAGTTAAACTTATCAGTAAAGGTCAAAGTAAGGAAAAACTCACAATATTGGACTTGAAGATGTATATTAATTTATAATATCATATTGTGAAAGTGTGATCCTATAGAGTTCAAATTTTTCATATAAAAGTTGTGCACATGTGGCATTACAAGATGTCAATAATAACAGAAAGAAGACTCCATATATTCTAAGATATCTAATAATCTAATAATTCAAATATGTGGTATTGAAGATATCACATATTCTAAGACATCTAATATTCTAATACATCTACCAAATACACAGTAGAATTCATTGCCATTCATAAAATGATTATAAACAACACTCACATTTGTCAAGATATTATAGAAGTCGCTTTGCAAAGAGAATTAATGAATTTGTAGCTTGAGTTTCACTACTGTAAATTCAAAGGCAATTGGATGAAATCACAAATTCTAAGCAGTGCTATTTCAGAGTTCTATGTACATAATCATGACTAAAATCTGCTGTGATGCTGATGCTTTATTTGGCTTGTAGTTTTGTTGGCTTCATTTATTTAATTGATTTGAGGAGTATGCAAATAGTAATAGCATTCCATGTAATCTTAGCATTATACATTTATCTCAAGGCTGCAACAGATTAACTTCTAACTCAGATGCTGCAGCTGATAACATGAAAGCCTAATTCAAAGCAAAGTAAGGAACTGTGAAAACCTCTTATAGCTGTTGCTTCTAAATATATTTCTCTGTGTCAGTTAATAAATACATATGCAAAAGTTGTTTAGCACCAACGGTATACTTGATTCTACATTTCTACACAAGACTAATTTACATTTTCCATGCTGCAAAATGGAGACTGAGAGGAAGTAAGCACTTCAGGTAATTTTTCCTTTTTCTTTGATAGTAAATTAACTTCTGAACAAACCATCTGTAACCCATGTGAACATAGACAGGTTTTTAAGTGAGATGTAAATGTGTAGCAAGCAGATGGCAACAGTTGGAAAAAAGGGCTGAAAAAAGGCAATAAATAGAGAGCTGGCACTGTTAACAGTGCAAACAGTTTGAAGGGGATGGTGATGGGGTATGTTCAAGGCACAAGTCAGGGTTATGCTGAGCAAACAAAACCAAGAGCAAAAAAAGTATCAACTTCCAATGGTTAGGAATTAACTAGAGGAAGCAACTCTGAAATAACTTACTGAAAAGAGGTAAAGGTAGCATGAACAGGGACATGCATTTTAGATAATCTGAAATCAAGGGAGTTGGTTATGATGTATATGCTTTATCTATGAGAGAGTCTTCTCCCATATGCAATTTTAAAATAAATGTTAAGGTTAGCAAAGAGACAAATTAAGCATCTTTATTGCCCTGGCCTTGAGGTAGATGATCTAATGGCATAAGGAGAAAAGTCAATATTGTCATTATACAGCAAAATAGCAAAGACGCGTCCAAAGAATAGATTTTTTTGTTCTCTTATCTTCAAAGAAATTGAAACCTTGCTTGTTCAAAACAACAGTAATGTGAAAGGAAATGACTGCTTTTCACTTAATGCCAAATACTCAAAAAGATGTACAAAAAAAAAAAAAAACACCCAACAAAAAGCACTGGCTGCTGTCGGTCTCACATTGCTGGGAAAGTAGTATTCTGATGCTATCATGGAATGAGGACAGCAGGTGTGTAACTACAATCACATCTTATTTGTAACAAACAAAGGGCGGTGAAAGACAGAAGCACCAAAAGCAGGGCTCAGGAGGTGGGGGATTTAAACAGCAGTGGGTAAATAAGATATTGAGAAGGGAGGGAGTAAAGAGGCAGGTAATAAGAAGAAAGGGAGAAGGGGACAAAAAGAAACACAACCCATAAAGGCAGATAATTTAATCCCTACTGTAGAAAAACTCTGCTTTTCAAATCCTTGATTATTAAACCAACCAAGCAACAAGCATGACTTTTAAAAAAATAATCAAATTACTCCATTAGTATGGACACATGTGTGGGTGAAGCACATGCACAACTTTGACAGTCGTAATCCCTGTGTTGCTACTTCTGTCTTTTGGGCAGACAATCCCAAAAGGCTTTTCTCCATTCAAACACCTACTAAAAAAGCAGCTGCTGGGACCTTAGTGACATTCCAACACTGGCTTCACTGGAATGCAGAGAAAATGATGATCTACTCCTACAGAGAGCTTCACTTCTTAGCTCAACTATATCGTGCATAGCAGTGGTGCTTTTTTTGTGTGTATGTGAGAATTCAGAAGCTTTGCAATCCTTAGAAACCAAAGATCTCCCAGAATACAGTTAGACCTCCCAGGAATTTCCAGAAAAAATATCATTAACCCAAAGTATTAACTTCCTTCATTTCTTAAATGCAACCCTTACTTCCCCAGCATGTGTTTACATTATCCTGCTGAGCTGTTGCTTCTTTCCTGTTGTAACCTTCTGTGGTTGACAATGATACTGAGAACTTGGTCCTATGTGCTTAAAAACTCTGGCCTGGGCTTTTACTCATCACAAAAGAAGAAGCTTTTCCTTTTTGCCCCAAGCATAGGCAGAACTTTCATCCGTCAAGAGTTCTTTACTTGTATGTGTGAAATAGAGCAATCTTTAGTAAGGGCAAACAGGGCCTTGGAATTTGAGAAACCCCAGTGATAATTTAATGCTTATGGAAAGACCAAAGAATTTGGCTCCCCTCTGATCTTTCCTTTCCAGTTGGAGGGAGAGTATATAGCTGAGTGTCTACACTTCGTAGGGATATAATTAGTTAAGACTGTTAAATTGATTGATTTGTTACACACACACCACCACCACCACCACCCCCCCCAATCTTTGTGAAAACCCAGTGAGAAAAACTTCTGCAACCACAGATGACTCCAGGTACCTCAGACTTCACTTGCAAATTGTAGCATTAGTATTAGAGTTAATTACCACATTAGTATTCCAGGTATTTCAAGGTGACTGCATATTGATCTCATGCCAGCTGGAGGGGCTGCTACCCCCACAAGTATTGCACATCATCTCTGTTGACATGTTGGAGAAGGAGTTTCCCCATCTCTGCTAGGGCTTTTGAAGAGTTTCTTCTGAAAGGTTGGTTTCATGCTGCATGACTCCCTTTAGCTGAAACCAAAACCATCTGGGATCCCAAACACAAAGGTCTTTCTGTTCAAGGTGACCTTGGTGAGTGTTCCCTTGTTCCTTACCTCTTGGTCTTTAACTGTCACCTCCCTACCAGAACCAGTTTGTATGGTTAGGAGGTTTTCTAGCTGTGACTGGGAATGGTGTTTAAGAAGCATATGAAAATAAGGCTGTCTAAATCCATGATTTTCCTTTCCTCCCAAAGGAATGAAGGTTATTTTTTATCCTGAAGGTTCTGCTGGCAGCTTACATATAGTTTATTTTTCACCACTCTTCTGTCTTACTTCCTTAGTTACTTTATATTTGTCACTGTAACTCCCATGGATAACAAACTCCAACAACAAAAATGCCCTTCTTTCTGTTGTCCCTTCTCACACATAGCTGAGGAGCCAACAGAGACGCTGACAGTCTGCTACTGTTAATGGGGGCAACATGGGTCACTGCAGGTATGTCAGGTTCAAGAATAAAAGTTTTATAATTATCCACAAAGTCACTGTAGTCTAGAGCTATGGAACTGATAAAATATCTTTTTTTATCACTTGACCTCCACTCAGTTTTCTCCTCCCATTTCCCATAACTCTTTCACCTCTCAGAACAATTTGAAGAATTAGTACCATTAGAGTTGCTGAGCATAGAAGTAAACTATCTTCTACTGGTGAACTGCATGGCTCTTCTTGTAAAAGATAAAGAGAAATCTGAAGTATTTTTTCATAGCAAAATAGGGACCACAAAATTCTTCAATGTTTGTATCTAAGAATTCTGTGTGTGATTTAAAGAATTCTTACTTCTGCTGAAGTGATCCTGTTATCTATAGTATAAAGCAAGCCTAAAGCAATACATTCTTTGCAATTAATGAAAACATGAACAGAACAAGCCTAGAGATATATACATTTGCCTCTGGCTTTGAATGCAAGACTTTGCGTCTGCCAAACTCACCTCCAGTCTTTAATGGCAAAAAAGTTAGGGCTTTGATGTAAATGCTTTGAACTACTCCTATCTAAAGTAAGCTTCCAGGCACATGCGACTACCCCCCTTAAAGCTTTCTAAGCATGTACACTGAATGATTTTGGTGGACTAAAGATCGTCAACTGAATTATGCTTAAAAATACACGTTACTGAATATAAATGCTGTGTTCCTCACAGCTATTAAGAAGCTTGCCTTCTGTAAGCAAATTAACTGTAGAAGTGAGAAAGAGCCCCTTCTAGTTAAAGTTGTATTGTTAAGTGTATATTCCACAAAAGCTAAGCAAAAGGCATATGTGCTAAATATTAAAGGTGTGTTCATTGATCAGGTCAAACTAATGAGGCTGGAAGTCAGTTTTGCTGTTATAAAAATGGTATTCAAATGGTTGCAAAAAGTTGATACGTGTGTTCACAGAACTGCAGATGCTACCTTTGAGCAGTATCACTGCCACTGCTCACAAAACAGTACTTTAACAGTAAAAAATCACTCTAGAATGACAAACATAGTATTCAGTGTAGTAGCATTTCAGTATGTTCCTATAGCATAATTATTTAAGCATGTCTAAATGTTATTACTACACTTTCTAACCTCTTTTACAGGGTACTATCAAAGGATGAGCAGTGACATTTATTCCATAATGGATTAATATATTAATCATATCATGAAACATTTACAAAAATTGCTGCTACTACTTCAGAAGAAATATGTAACATAACTATTTCTGGGCATTAACAATATGATGGTACTTCAGAGCTATTAAGCTTGGTGATCTGGATAATTTCCAGAGCAGTTTAATCCAGTTTCTGTTATAATTTGTTGCTTTGCATAACCCAAGAAAGGAAAATAAAACAAGAAAGCACTAATCAGTCATTGTTCTCCCCTGAATCCTTGAAGCAGCCTCTAAATTGCATCAGCCTGCAGTGGAATCCAGGGATTTTATGATGCAAGGGGAGATTTTTGGAGTGATTTAGGAGCGAGCCACATTTTCTCACTGAATATTTCCCAGGTTATTCATAAAGAGTCATCTACACTGAGAGGACTGGCTAACACAAGTTTTGTATACTCAGCTGAGAGGCTAATGAAGTTTTCTAGTTCTACTTCACAAATTGGTAAAATAGGGCCATACAGGGGTTAGGATTTAATGCTCTGAATAGCATTGAAGGAACTTAAGAGTTCTAATAAAATGGTATTTCTGCACTAGCTAATATATTCAGAAAAAGAAAAGAAAAAGAGAAGAAGTGATAAGATAAATTATTTGATTCTAAAGATAAATCCTTACCTTTATTCTTCTAGCTTTTTGGCTTAAATACCTAGGGACAATATACTAAGTTTCTGACTGAGACCAATGAAAATTTTATCACACTAAAGATGGATGGCCAAATATGAAGAGCATGAAGACTCAACTAATAGGTGAGGGGTTTAGTAGAAGATTTTTATGGAGATTTGAGTTTATATCTGAAGTGAAAGCTAAACCTTTCTGGCATTCATGAAGTACTCCCTGCACTGCAAGGACCACATTGTTAAATATGGTTCTGTCAGATATAAAATATTAAGGAGCTTTGAAAAGGCCACCAAGGGTCTTTTAACTCCAGGGTCACTTAACCTGAAAACAAATAAACAAGGATATTGCTGATGCTTCAGTGTTCTTTTGATGAGTGTGTCTGTTGTGTTTTATAGTAGGAAAAGGAAGTATCCAGCTTTAGAGTAATAAAATAATGCAATGGAATTGTGCCCCAAAACACAAAAAACCCCCAATTAATTATAATAAACCCAGAAAAATTACTTGTGTCTTATTATGAGATCTATGTGATACACTCAGCATCAAAGTTTGTGTGATATGAATACAACTTCAAAAAATTTCCTGTAAATTTCTTTTTCTATGTATTTCTATCAAAAGAAAGGCACTGGTGGTAAAGAGATCCACCAGAACTTCACTGCAAGTCATGACCTCTGGATTCAAACAGCAACATACTAATATATTAGCATTAATCAGCACAGAGCAATTGCTGCACTGTACTTTGTAATTACTAAGGTTGCATCCCTTGATTGTTGGTGTTTCAGTAAAAAAGCTAAACAGCATTAAATGTGCACACCCAGAGGGTAGATGTTAAGGTTTCTTGGTCTAGCATAGAAAACCCAAGTTAACTTTAAAAGAAACCACCTTGATTAGTTTAGTTTCTCAAATGCCTACCTTTCCCCCCTCTTTTTTCCTACATATTTACTTATTAATCCAAGGACTGGACATACAGTGCTTCGGAATACTTCTGGAAGAAATGGATTGATCACGTTATAGAACAATTCATTAATAATAGCCAAATCATATTATAATTTAGTTAATGGGAAACTATAATTTATTTCCTTTTTGGAAAGACAACCAAGATTAAGGAGATACTGAGCAATTTAATTAATATTAATTCAAGATACAACAAACAGCTTGGTTTAGAGAAGAGTTGAATACTTTTCAAAATTGTCTCCTTCTTGTCAGGTAGATAAATATTTGATTAGAAGAATGTTTTGGTCCATCAGTTGTCACAGTGCTACAGTATACAGTATCTTCTATCTTGCTTTACATCTGAAAGACACTTTTTCCATTTTTTGGCCTGGAAAACCTGCAGAGGTGGGAGTATTATCCTTTCTCCACCTCTTTCCCCCAGTTAAATAGCTGTTTAACTCACAAGTGGCATTTGGGAGTAATTAGCATTTACTTTTCATCCAGAAGTAGTTAGATTGACATTAATCTCAGAAACACCTGAGCCTTTGTCTGTTTCACACTAAAATATGTGACGGATTTTTATTACATGTTTTTAAAACAGTAAACTTTATTAGTGCCATGCACATCATTTGCTACAGATGAGAAAGCTTTAAATACTAATGATCTTACTCTTCACAGACCCTGGTAGCTCTGATGTTATCAGCACTGTAATGAAAGCAGAAAATATGTGGTTTCTGACATCTTTGAAATTCACAAGAGCAGCTGAGGTTTGTGTTGGTACTGCTCTTAGAACAAAACATCATTGGGACTATGTCCTTAATATCTTTTGTAATTAACCTAGTAGCTGGAAGACTTACCACCCCTTATAATTCACCAAGTCAGGGCTCAGTGAATCAATGGGACTGGAATGGAGACGCTCCTACTAGCACAGCCCATATTCTGTCACTTCTGGGTTTTGTAAAATTCTAGTTCTGAGACTGTAAAGGCAACATATTTACATAGAAAAATTAACATCAAGATTAATGGAATATTACACTGTGATATTATAAAAAAGAAATTTTTTGAGGACCAGCACTACTGAAGCAGTACAGTACAATTTCTGGCTTTGAAAAAGGGGCAAAAGTAACTGTGTTTGAATGTTGATAAAGTCAGTGTTTGTGTAAAGAACTGAACAGGGAGAAATATTTCCTTGTGAAATGCTCCTAGCAGAAAAAGAAAAAGGGAAAGCTTTGAAACAGAAGTTGCTATGTCTTCCCAAATAATGTTTAAAAGTACATGGAAGTGCTGATTCTGTCTCAGTTAAATTGTAAGTACATACGCTATGTGCAAAGAGAAATAAGAAACTTTTTAATGATGATAATTAATTAGGTGCTTTCAGCCTTTCATTCTGTCATCAAGTTTGTGCTTTCTGTCACTAAAGCCAACACCTAAAACAAAATTTGGGACATCAAATGAAAGAAAAGATTGTGTTTCTAAGGATCTACAACTTATAATGACATATGTACTGTTTTCATTTTAAATGATTAACAAAAAATTTAGGCAGACTGCTCACATACTTTTATGATACTTCCCATTGCAGTCTGTGTGTAACTCGTGAGGATTTCAAGAGAGAAATAACGAACTTTTATTCTTTTCTCAAGCTGATAGGAAGAATAATAATTCTTTTTGTAATGCAGTTAAAAAAAAAAAGACAAACCCTACCTGTAAACATCTTTTACAATGATAAAGCTCAGAACTCATAATGCCACCAGCTATGTTTAGAACATTTATTTTCTCCCTACTCCTGACTGAACTATGCCTAACAAATACCACAAGGTTAAAAAATTACTCCCATTCATGGGGAAAAATACATGGAGCAAATGGTATTTTTTAAAGATGTAGTTAACCAAGGTCAAAAGGTCAAAAGAGGTCAGTAATCCTGCTGCATTAGTCTTTGCAATAAAACATTGGCAAGGACTGTTATAAGCCACTTTGTCTCTCTCCTCATGTTTTGGGAAGCAGATTATTTTTTACTTCAGTGTAGGTAGTGAAGTGCAGCCCAAACTGAAGATCCCACAGGGAACACAATGTTTCTTTCTTTTTCTCAAAACTTCTGCCTAAAAAATGTAAGTATTTTTCAGAGAACCTCCATACTTTATTCTACATGGGAATAAACCTGGCCATGGAAAAGCAGACATCCAGCCCATAAAAAATAAAATTTTATTGTTCAAATATCTCCTTGCAATGGTGGAGACCCAGCTGCAAGTCTGCTCTGTGAGATAGTCCTTTGTGTTGCTCCTCCTCTTATTGACAATTGTATTCTGGTTTTGATAAACATTTTCATCCTAGATACATAGAAATTCAAAGCTTTTAATGCAAAGATTTCAATTTAGATTAACTGGCATTTTCAGGTGCAGAAATGTTGGGAAAAGTGTCCTTTTTAGGCAAAATATATTCCCTAAATTTCCATTGAGAGTGGCTTGCTGAGGTACAGGAGAAAGAAAAAGAAAAATCAGAATGGGGTGGATATGGAGGTGTTTTGTGAGGCTTTTTCATGGCTCTGCTTTAGTTTTTTTGTACACTAGATGTTTGCATATAGATGAGAAACTGAATGAGAACTAAGCCAAGCACAAGTTTTTTGCTGCGCTCTGAAAATGTGAGTCTTTCAATCTAATTTATTCTATTGTAAAAATCCAAAGCCTAAAGCCTGCTCTAGTTGAAGTGTAGTCTCTCCCTCTTATGAACACGGCTATACTCTTTATTGTGGACACAGCTGTTAAGGGATGCTAATGTCATGGATGTAACACCAGTCACTTTAGTAAACTGATGAAGAATTAGATTCTCTTTTTCAAAGAGGCAGTAGTTTATCTTGTGAGCCCTTACTGTGGCCGGTGCCCTGTGCTATTTAGAGGGACTGAACTGCTCCAAAGCTTTACAGAGCTTTGGATTTCAGATTTCTTCCAGGTACCTACACACAACCACTCTTCTCTTGCACAAGAGGTACCATCTATTTACATGCTCTGAACTTTCTGTTCTCACTTTTCATTTTCCAGGCCTTAGGCCATAAGTCATTCACTGTTATTGAAGCACACAACCATCAGTAGAGAACTTTTGCTTGTAAACAGGGCTCTTCTTCATGTATCTTCCCCTGTGAAAGAAGGAAGCATATTTCTAACTGGTGTCTCACACCACAGCTGGTCTTCCTTCCTGGACCAGGAACCCACTCGCTGGGAAAGATGACCTCCAGATTGCCTTGATCCTGAGCAAAGGCAGGGACAGCTGCAGAGACTGAAGACTACTGTTCAAGGGTCATAATGTCTTGACACAGGGAGAAAGCCAGCGTACAAAGGTGATCTGCTTATAGCAATCTGTGCATCTAAACATAGAGACTGATGAATTTTGTAGCAGTGATTATGTAGCTTTGAGATTTCATAACTTAACATTGAAGCCAGGATAACACAAATATCCTTGTGGCCTAAACTGTATCTGCTAATAGAGGTGCAATTTTCTGATCAAGCCAGGTCAGAATTAAAAGTCATGCCCCTGAATGCTTGGCAGCTGCACTCCTGTGTGTACCCAGCTACAGTGCACCTAAAGCCTGAAAGTGCTCTACGGTATTAAAAGCCAATTTAACAGTCTAAGGCCATTTGTCAGCCTAAGTGGAACATGATAATTGAGAAGAGGTAATTCTTTCAAAACGTTCCCACTTTTCCAGTTCTCATGTCTCTTGTTTTCTTCCCCTTTTTACATAGGAGGGAAATGACATTTTCAGAACCAATGGGTACTAGTAGAGAAAGGAGCAATAGAAATCTTCTGAGTCCTAATTCAGTGAAAAACCCTTTGTGGCCTGCTTGCTCAGAAATATTTATAAATGTTGGAATTATGAACATACATATAGTCTTAAGTAAAATCAAGATGCTGATGATTAGCCATTAAAAATAGTTATGGTGCCAGATTGAATAAATTTAATTCATACATCAGTGACATGCATTTCTTTAAAGTTTATTGTCTGTTAATGATTTTAAAGACTACCCGTATTTTTCTCATCGATTAGCATTCTTGTCATTGACTTCAATGCTTTTTGGATAAGGGCCAATAGCTACTCCTTTAATGAAATGGTAGTGTGCTTACCCCTCATTCTGAAGCTTTGAAGGGAGGGTCATCTGACTAATGACAGTGTTTTGGCCATCATGCTAATATATTGCTTAGAAACTGCACTTTATGTAGTTAAAAGTATTTTTAAGTATCAGTATTTACCATCTTACAGGTAAGAGACTGTAGTAGTATACTGTAAGTTTCACTCATAACTCCTTCAATGTCTAAATACTAATAGACACACAATTAATCCACCCTGGCACATCTAAAACAGTAATTACCTAATGCCATTCACATGGTGTGAGGTTAATTGAAAGAGGTCTTGACCTTCATGACCTATCAGTTTTGCTTCATCAGCTTGACCCAGGTCAGAGATTCTCCCTGATAACTTTTGCTTATCAATAAAACCTCACTGTATCTAGAAACAGCATGTGTATTTGTATGTGTATGCATGCATGTCATAAGGGTGTGTATGTATATGCACAATAATAACTAAATAATATAAATAATAAATATTTGTGATTTTTATCTTTTTTTTCCCAAGTAAAATAGGAATTATGTAAATTACAAAGTGAAGACTGTGTTACTTTTCAGTTTGTAGCTTAAACATCATACCAAAGCTGATTTTTCCAGGTGAGACTAGAGCAAATTTATTGTTGTTTATGTTATCACAAATGCTTTTGAGAAGAGAATTTGGCTGACACAAGGTTTTCAAATGTAAATATATATTAAAATAAGTCCTCTTTAATGTAAAGATATAATTACTCAAACACAGTTCTTGGTGACTGATGCACCTAACCCTGTTAGGTGAGTGGAAAAACTGAGATACTGGTTGAATTTCATGCTGTGCTATAACTGGAGGGAAATGTGTATTCCATGTCGTCCCCCAAACTTATTAAAATATATTTAAGTTGAAAAGTTGAGTACCTGAAAATTAGGAAATGCCAGAGTTAAAGTTACTTCTGGAGTTACACCAAGAAGTCAGTTGTTTTGTCCTGAACCTCATGTTGTGTCTTTAGTTCATTATCACAGAAGAGATCACTGCCTCTGCTTCTCCCTTCCTAAGCCCAAAGCCACAGTAGGTACAAATGTGTTCAAATACCTGAAGGGTGGGTGCAAAGAGGACAGAACCAGGCTCATTTCAGTGGTGCCCAGTGACAGGACCAGAGGTGATGGACACAAACTGAAACACAGAAGGTTCCCTCTGAACATCAGGAAACACTTTTTCACTGTGAGGGTGACTGAGCACTGGCACAGGTTGCCCAGGGAGATTGTGGAATCTCCATCCTTGGAGATATTTCAAAGCTCTCTGGACATGGTCTGGGCAACCGGCTCTAGGTGATCCTACTTGAGCAGGGGGCTTGGACCAGATGACCTCCAGAGGTTCCTTCCAACCTCAACCATCCTGTGATCCTGTGATAGGTAAAGCAGCGTTAGGAAAAGCATCATAAATTCTCAGGCAGGATATGCTCAGTTGCTTTGTGTAATTAAGGCGTATGCGCTGCCTCTGTGAGACTGTGCGAAAGAGGTCCAGGTAGCGAGATTCAGTACCAGATGCCTGACTAGCCACATTGTTTAATTGTCGGTTTGTTTCCTGCCCTAGATAGGAGCACTCCAACTAGTGAGGCCCAGGACAAAGCCCAGAGTTTAGATAAGTTTCTCTTGGCACTACTCTCCAGAGGCAGTGTGGAAAAGATGGAACCAGGGTATTCTGTTAAACAACACTGTTTAGGTCCCCCTGCCTGATCACCTTAGCACCCTTTCACGTGGCAGCTCAGGCAGTGTCACTTATCCCCCAGTTTCATTTTATAGTAAAACCACTCTAGTAGGCTACAGCACAATCCTTTTATTATTCCAGAGAGTTCAGTGCAAAAACTACATGGTAGTAATGATGACGCAGGGAGAACAAGTGTCATGACAGTCCCTCGGCAGAGTGGCAGTGAGCCAGCCACCTGGGGGGCTGACATGGGGTCCTGGGCCCTGGGCAGGGGGGAGGGAGCCCCGGGGAGCTGGTGGTGCCCTCCGGTCCCACAAGCAGCCAGTAGAATCACCCCTACTGATCAATCACTCCCGGGCCGCGTGGGGCTGTATGTTTCATCACAGCCATCAATTCCTCCATTAGCTTACCTACATCGAATTCTGTATTAATCACACTTTAAAGATGCAGCTCTCAATATGAAATGTATAATGCTTCTGAGATGAACCATAATGCAAGCAGAGTTGTTAATGCATTTTCAACAAAGATTTGCTAGTAGGTTACTCTGCCTTCAGAGAAAAGGAGCAGATCCAGCAAACTGACCCGGCGGAGACCCCGTGCATACTTAACCCTCAGTTCTTTATGCATCACATGCGCTGTAATCTTGTTTTCTTTGACATTTCTCAGATGCACTAATCCTTTCATCCTGTGAGATCAAATCTGAACCTTCATTGATTTTATGCTAAGGCAGCCCATGGGCCCCTAGACAGTAACTTCTGTACCCTGCTTATAGTAGGTCAGTTGTGTTTTCTGTCTATTGCTTCAGTGTAAATGTATATTTTACTGGTTAGTTCACCTACTAAATATGACTCAGACATGCTGATTTACACCTGTTTCAACCTATTGGCCCATGTGTAGTTATTCTGAATTTACATTAAACTAAATCACGTAACGGAAGAGACATACTTTCCCCCATCAAAGTGCTAAAGGGAAGACTGTGCTGCCAATCCTGTCACTGGAGGATATATCCCTGTAAATACTTTGTGAACTAGACAAGAGAACAAGAGACTGTTGTTGATAATGCTAGTATGTTGTGGCTGTCCATCACCCATGAAGGCAAAGTATCTTCCAGATCCAACAAGGGCTGAGATTCTTCATAGTCCGAATGAATTAAAGAGCAAAAGACACTTCGTAGTCCACAGGAACATATCAACTATTGGCAAGGTATTAACAAAATCTTTCTAATCAGACACAGCTGATACAGCCTTCAGTATTGTTTTTTTCTTTGTATACAGCAATGTTCCCCAGTTCACTCTGTTAACTGAGATGGAAAAGCTTTAGAAGAAGATAGAATGGGTGGCTGGTTTTCTAAAATTATTATTATTAGGGAGCTTTAGGGAAGCAAGTTCCTGCCAGTAATTCTTATTTATGAAAAGAATTGCTATGGAATTGATTCTGTTGAGTTTCCTGAAATTGTACAACACTTAATCCTGTGAGTGGTCCCAGGAAAGTAGATTGTGCTTCTGAGACATCCTGGTTTTAATTTCTAACAGATATTATTGGGCTGTGTGAATTTTATTTTGTAATAACAACATATTACTTTGAATTTGTAGAAATGGGATATTTTGTTACTGATGTCTGCTTGATATCTCCAGCTGCTCTGAAAATTTGTCACAGAAAATTATTCATTTGTCTTCTGTTCATCTTTTTTCTGCAGCTTTCACTTCTCAGTTCACCACAGACCTCTCTTTTTCTCACTCACATGCTTCATCTCCATGGTATTTTTGAACTATGATGCATTAGATATAAAAATGATCTGAAACTGTCAGCAGCTGAAATAAAGTATCTTATGAATATCAGAATATGATGCCTGTTGGTGTAGATTTATACTCCTCACTCAGTCAATGAGATACATGTGTGTCTGGTGTTTGGGTACTTTCTGAACATGTAGTAACTATTATTCCTGGCACGTGTGTGACTGATTGTTTCCAGAATGAACAAAACATAAGGCAGCATCGTTATGCCTGGTAGATGCAGGCCACACTCTCAACAGTGGTCTTGTTTTTATAAATTAGTTAAATGGTTTCCAGAGAATGATGTGCTGAACTATTTGGGACTCATTTCTTTTAAGCAAATGATGAAAGGATTTCCAAGTAGTTCCAAATGGTCCATATTTGCTTTGTTTAACAGTCAGGCGTACTAGTCACCTGGAAAGTATCTATAAAAGATTGAGGCTGTGACAGAGTCGTTTACTTTTATTTAATCTTTGTTTTGATTCTAAGCACTACATTTATACTTAATAGGATGTTACCATATTTATGAGAAGTTAATATAAAATCATGAATAGAATAAATTTGTTTATGGCTTAAATTTGTATGGAGTGTTTCTTTACATGTATTTGCATTTTAAAAAACTGCATCACCTAATGTTCACAGATAAAATTGTTGCCTCATTATAACACAGAATACAGGATTTTTTTGTAAAATTGTAAATCTCAGACTTAACTTCATCCTAGTAAAAAGTAAAGTTCTCTAAGGAATGTTAACTTTTTAGTGTAATTAGGAGCTGATGGTATAAAGTAGATATCAGAAGGCGTCTGATTACTCAAAATTACTTTACTTTCCACCGGCTTATAAGAGGAATAAGAACAAAGTGATTTAGAAATATTGCAAAATTATCAAAGTTCCCAAGATTGCCTAGGGCAACATATCAAATAGAGAAAAAACACAGCCCTTGTTTTCATCTTTCATTTTGTATCCTGGAAATAATTTCTTTGCAAGATACCTTCAGAATAGATGTTGCTTGTCCCAGAGGAAACCGGTTTTTATTGCACTTCTAATATCTGATCAGATGAGATTGAGATCTATCATTAATTCTGATGATTATAACGGTCCTTATTGGAATCTGAAGAATAAACTGAAGACAAATTTCTTTGAGCAGCTTGACTTTGTGTTTGAGCAGAACAGTTTTTTAAAAAGCCATAAACAGTAAAATTCTTAATGATTTTAACTTCTCTCTAAAGGCTCTTGAAAGAAAAAAACGTATTTCTGCCTTGTTGGACTACCCGATCTTCTTCGCATCCTATTCCCTCGTAGTAGTACAGCTGATAACAATATTTAAATAACAGTAAATATCTTCAAAGGAAAGTATTATTAAAAGTGCTTTCCAAAGCATTCTGTTGTGCATAAGAAGAAAAGCAGAGAAGTTATTGCAAATATTTTGAATGGCTCTCAGACTGTGGAGGCTTTCATTTGTGGATTCTGCAACAAGACAATCACCTTTTCTTAAATTGAGCTTACAAGCTTCTATGCTGGTGAGGTTCGTTTGATGGTATTATGTTAGCTGAGGCTCTGGAGATCATTTTCATTCAGGTCAGTACGTTTGGATCTGCTTAAATCCTGTCAATGGAACTGAAGATCACAGCAAAAGTTGAGCAGCATTTAACTATGTCCAAATAGAAATGGATTTTTGGAAATCTAAGTCGTGTCTTCATTTGTGCTTATAGGAAGTTGTATGATTTGCTGTAGAAGAAAATGTGAATACTCTGAACACTGCCTTTTTGTTTTAATCTGACCAGATGGAATGAGGCAATGACAAACATCCTTTTTTGAATATTTAGTCTCTAGTTTCTGATGATCTAGTATTTTTTATTATCCTTAAGTTAGGGATTCCCTAGTATTCCCTAGATCTGCAGTGAATATACAGCAATGTATCTCCTGTGAATTAGTGCATCCCATCTAAATTCAGAAATTGCTTTATGCAACCTTAATTCAATTTCAATATCTATTTTTTCAATATGTATTTGTGCTTAGACAGCTGCATAAAATTTAATGTAAAAACAGAAAACAGAAGGAAAAAGTTGCTGATTCTGGGTGTGACTCACGTTTTCCTCATGAACTGCTTCACAAATATTAATAGTTATTGCCCTGATAAAACCCATACCTGGTAACTCAGACCCTGTGCTTTGAGAAGCTTGCTGATTGCCAAATACTTCTCATATATCTAAGCTAACAAGTGACAAAATTAAAAATTCTATTTTGATGGGGAGAGGAGAAAGCCAACAGTTCACTCAAACTCCAAAGAGAAAACAAAATATGAGAGAATCAGGAAATGGATTGAGACACATCTCCAGGAATCAACACACTCTTTTGAAACTCCCTTTCAAGAGAAAGTTGCCAACTTTCTCAGAGCTACATTTTGAACCTGTTTTGGGTTTGTTTTGTTCTATTTTTTTTTGCAAAGGAAAAGATTCAGTTGTTTTCCAAGATCACAGATGAACTAGCTGTTGTTCAAAGTCATACTTTCAGGTAAAAGCTCAGCATAAAACATATCTAGTAATTTGCATTACCAGAGGTATATTCCTTTTGTTGCCCTTGCCACCAACATAGACTTTCATTATAAATCTGTTTCATAAAGTAAACCTTTTTTTCCAAACTACTAATCCAATAGCCTTTCATTAAAATCCCCCGTTAAAAACACAACACTGAAATAATAATGATCAGCAATGCCAAAGGCTGACAAACACTGCCAGCAGCTTTCAGAACAGCTCAATGTGCTAATCACTTCATACACTTTTCATAATACAGTCTTTCATTTCTGAATTTTTTTTACAGTAAAATCCTATCATTTTAGTTTGCAATGACTATTTCTTTCTGCTTTATGTGGTATAATTTTAAAAGAACTGAAGAACTTGCAAGCTGAGAAAGGCTTAATTTCAGCAATTTTGCCTATGAAAAGTTTTGGTTTTGTTTTATCATGCCAGTAATTGTTAGTGAAAAACAGTCTTTCCCATCAGTAAATGTCTCTTTTAACCTGTACATTTCTAAAGGAGAAGAAAAATAATTAAAACATATATTCAAGTTTTAAAAACAAGTATTGTTTTTAAAATAAAGTCAAAAGGAAACATCACTTCAGTTGTCATGTGGGAAGGGTTACTTTGTTGATGACTGAGGATCAAGCAGCTGATATGAAACTTGCACGTACTGCCAGAACCATCTTGGACATCCAGCATAGTTATTCCACCTTGTTTTATGCTCAAGGAGACAATTAGCCTCCCGGCTGCTTGGAGAGGAAGAAGAGCTGTGCTACCTTATCATATCAATATTTACTCAGAAAGTTCTTATGTCTCTGGTCATATGGTAGAGTCCTAGAAGCTACCCTACTTTTGCCCAACTTTTAAAATTATTAGATTAAAGCTCCTTTAAGAACTTTTTCTGTGTCCTATAGGAGCCTTTGACTAACCTAAGAA
>NW_008825619.1:3174157-3177190 GCF_000699105.1 Pygoscelis adeliae | reverse complement strand
AGCAGAGTGGATAAAGTGGCAACCTGTCACAGAGGATGACTCCACCTGACCTACTATGCTTCATGTAGCCAGAGAATTTATGCACAGAGAGAGAAATGACATTGTTATTAACACTGCTGAGTCAGTGCTTTCAATACTGAGATCAGAGAGCCATCTTGGCCATCTTTCCCATGTAGCCTGTAAGATGGATCCCAGAACTGACATCTAACTTCAATGTAAAAAGTCTGGATTACTCAGAACCACACAGAATAGAGATGGATTGTCTAGTCTCTTGGGATTGTCTAGTCCAGCTTCCCTGCTCAAGCAGGGTCAACTACAGCAGGTTGCTTAGGGCAGTGTCTAGTCAGGTTTTGAATATCTCCAAGGATGGCAACTCCACAAACTCCCTGGACAACCTGTTTCAGTGCTGAGTCACCCTCACAGTAAAAAAGTGTTTCCTGATGTTCAGACATAGTTTCATGTGTACCAGTTTGTGCCCTTGTCCTGTCAGTGGACACTACTGAGAAGTATCTGGCTCACTCTTCTTTACTCTCCCAATCATATATTTACACTCATGGATAAGATCCCCCCGAACCTTCTCTTCTCCAGGTGAACAGTCCCAGCTCTCTCAGCCTCTCCTCGTGTTGAAGATGTTGCAGTCCCTTAATCACCTTTGTGGTCCTTTGCTGCACTCACTCCACTATGTCCATGTCTCTCTTGTACTGGGGAGCCCAGAACTTGACCCAGCACTCCAGATGTGCCTCACCAGTGCTGAGCAAAGAGGAAGGATCACTTTCCTTGACCTGCTGGCAATGTTTTGCCTAATGCAGCCCAGGCTGCTATTGGCCTTCATTGCCACGAGAGCACACTACAGGCTTATGGTCAACATGGTGTCCACCCAGACCCAGAGGTCCTTCTCTGTCAAGCTGCTTTCCAGCCAGTTAGCCCCCAGCCCGTACAGGTACCTTCCTCGTCAGGTGGAGGACTTTGCTTTTCCCTTTGCTGAACTTCATGCATTCTTCTCTGCCCATTTCTCCACCCTTTTGAGGTTTCTCTGAATGGTGGCACAGCCATCTTGTGTATGAAGCACTCCTACCAGTTTTGTATCGTCTGCAAATTTGCTGAGGGTGTACTCTATCCCGTCATCCAGGTCATAAATGAAGATGTTGAACAGTATAGAAGCCAGTAGTGATCCCTGAGGTACAACCCTAATGACAGGATTTTTCAATTCTAGAAAATGGATGCTTCTTCCATTAAAAAGAAAAAAAAAATCTTTTTTTTTGGATCCAACATGGATATAGATAAAGTCGGTTATGCACTTTTGAGGTACTTGGTGTTTATTTATGTAATTTGTATCTAGTGAATACACTTCCTGCAGACCATCTTAATTCTTTACTCTTGTAGATGCCTATGAGACTAGAGATTCATTTGAGAAAGATAGTCTTTCTGTTATTTTTCTTAGGGATTTTCAACAAATAAAATTTACACTGCACCCAATTCAGAGGTGGGAAAGAGGGACATTAGCAGAGAATTGTCCTGGAATGGAATTAGCTGGCAACCTGTAAATCTGTCCTTTCTCAGATGTTTCTGTCCCTACATGTTCACAACTTTTCTATCAGAGTAAAGGAGTTTCCTAATTAGGTTAGAATTGTTCTCACAACAGAACAATAGGAAGAAAAATTTAGGGACATTTAAAAGAAACTATGGCTGTTTGGTACATTAAAAACTGAGCTGGAAAGCAAGTTTCATAGAATATTACATAACTAAAAAAAATTTTCTTCAACATATTTTCCTCTTTCCATAACATTAAAGAGTTGTTCAATACTCAAAACAAACTTATTTAATTTTCAAATTATATTGAGCAGGGTATCTTGAGCACCTGAAAGCACTTCTCAGACTTAGCGATCTTTTGTCATACCATGACAGTGCAACATGTTAAAATGAACCTGTCTCTTGAGTCTACCTGTGCTATCCCACCCCTGTGCCTTAGATTAATTAGAATGAGATTTAGGAGCTAAACAGAGAGGGAATTTCAGTATATTCAGCAGATCTCCTTGTCTGGGACAGTCAGGGTACCAGCATTGCAGGTGTTACTATGGAGGACGACTGGATAAATCCCAGTGTTAAGGGATTTAGGAAAACAATTTATCTGAGGAAATAAGGCTAGGCACTCAAGATATGCTCTGCAACATTGCAATTTGCAGTACATAAATACATCTGGGAACCCAACTTCCAAACACTCAGGCTAATAAAGGGCAAGCTCTCCTCATTTAAAATCCTAGGGACCTTAGAGGTTTATCAGTCTTATTACAGTGAAAGAGATGGACTACGTTGTGCACTTTTTGCAGTAGAAAGAAGAAAAGAAAAAGTTGTGGCCAAATAGGAAAGATAAGCTTAGCAATGATCAGATAAGTGGGAAGAACTAATGACTCAATTAGGATGCTCTAGATAACTAAGTAAGATTTATATTTGGCAAAGACTCAGCAGAAAATTGTTTTACAAGTTTTGCAGTGGAAGAAGAGTTATGCTGTGTTTGTAGCAAGGGTATGTTGGACATTATCCTGGGTAGCCTTTTTTGCTTACCAGTATTGTTCCTTGATTTCAGTGTGACTTCAGGTCCTCAGCAAGTGAGAACTATTAACTTCAGTAGGAGATGTACTGCTCAGAATATGGCATGATTGCTGTTCTTACTAAGCTTACTCAATATACTATTAAAAAAAGCTCATATCTGACTAGATTGTTGCAAAGCATAGCCAGGTCATAGAATCATAGAATCATTAAGGTTGGAAAAGACCTCTAAGATCATTGAGTCCAACCATCATGAGGTCATGTAGAACTGTGAGAACAAGTGCCATTTACTTCATCGTATGCACACATATAGACCCTGGTAGGTAGGGAGAAGTGACCCACAAGGGTGTCAAAGGAGCTTTGTGTGCTTCCACAGCAGAACACTTTCCCAAGCAGACTATGCTTCTGAAACAACCAAAACAGGTGGAATTACACACTGTTTTCCCTTCAGGAACCACCCCCCTCCCCAACCAACCAACCCCCCCC
>NW_008825619.1:3161869-3174141 GCF_000699105.1 Pygoscelis adeliae | reverse complement strand
TCCAAAAAACTCCAAGAGTGGAAATACTATGTTATTCACAGCAGTGTTCCCATCAAGCTTGAGAGACAAGACAGATCCATGGGACTTTGTGTAGATTTTATGGGGACTTATATATGATATCCTTACAGTGGCCTGGATTGTGCAAACTGTAAGAGAAGTTTTATTCAGGGATCTCAAATCACTGTATAAGCAGATATAAATATTACTGTTACAAATGGAGAAATGGGAAAACAGAAGTTTTCTCTCCAAAATTTTACAGTGGAGTTTCCCTCCACTGGGTATTCCAATGGGTGCAAGTCCGTAAGTAAAAGGGAGAATAAAAACACTAAGCACATAAAGCATTAGCATGCTACAAGCAAGTGGGCTGGTGTTTTTAACAGGCTACATCAACCTGAAGTATGAAGCTTGATCATACTAAGGCTGTAAAAGGTCAACATTTTAGTATTATAAATCATACTATCCTAAGCACTTTTAGTCTTGGCCTCCTTAAGAATCTTTGCAGAGCTATTGTAATCACAGAGCTGTGAGCAGGCCAGTTCATTAAATTGCCGTCTCTGCTGCTTGCAGATGTTTGAGGCAGGTGTTCTGCACAGACCAGGGAGTTTGCTTTCTTCTGCTGCATGTTGCACTGGAGGTCAGAGGTTACACCTCAATGGCAAGGCCTCAACTGCATGGCAAGTCTCAGAGGTCTTTGTTAGGGGAGAAAAAGAATTCAGTCTCCTTAAAATTTATGTACTGCAAAAGATAACTGCACCTGCAGACTGCTGCTCTTATTGAAAACACATGCTGGCTGTTGGAAGAAATATAAAATGCTACTCTGTAGTTCCTGTTGAGAATATGCAGGGACACCAAATGATCAGTATTAGACCAGAGATACCAGAATGATTCATGATCCAACAGTACACCGTTCTGGTACCAAGTATATGTTTTTGTCATACACTCAGGGATTCGTGCAAATCCACATGTATTTAAAAATTGACTTTGGGCAGTGTTGTATTGCCATCAAACGGTTGCCCCGCATAATATAACGTATGCCAGCAGGCATTCTCAATGACCCGGCTAGTTCATAATTGGAAAAGGTTAGTCCAGTCTTTCCTGGCCACCTGTGTGTTGGCTTTTTAACTTCCCAAATGCAAAGAGCAAAGATAGATTCTTCTAGATGTAGGAAATCCAATAAAATAGACCACCCTTATTAGGGAATCTTCTGTTTTAAAAAGACCACTATAGGTTTCCAGGATAAAAATCTGCTTTGTTTTTGCTAGAAATAACCTCCAGCAAACACCAAGTTTTTGTCAGTTCATGTTACGTTAGTCAGGTATAAATGATACACTTATGGAAGGGGATGGAGACACCTTTGTCTTTCTTAACTTCTACTGACATATGTGGCTGTGGTACTGCTGAAAGAGCTTTCAGCAATGTCTGTTGGGGCTGTAATGCTAATAATTGCTGAAAGTTTATAAAAAAATAAGACAAATGATAGAACAGCATTACTTACTAGAATCCCTAAGGCTTAGGCTTTCATTACCACTTGTTCATCAGAAGGAGCTGTTATCGTTTAATTTCTCACTATTACCATGTAGGAAATGTGAACATTCAGTCCTGAGTTCATATGATGTTCAGAGTGTTCTTCATGAAAATTTTGTGTGAAATAATGATGCGGGTTATGATGCAACAAGAAGTTTATTATGCCAATGTATTACATATGCCCCATACACTATACACAATCGTGTAATCTATGTACAGTAAAAGGTAAAGAATATATATGAGGGGAATCCAAACATATTTTTTAATTCTGAAAAATCTGTATGTATCACAAACATCTATATGTAGTTCCCTAACATCCAAATTTTTCACAGCTTAGGAGAGCAGAAATATGATAAAGAACATCTAATTTCATAATTTGAAATATTTCTAAACTTCTAACAACATAAGAGTTTTCCTGTTAATTTCAGAGGTGCGGCATTTTCATCTATTTTCTGTTTTCCTTTCTTTTTCTCCTGAATAGTGAACCTACATAGTCACATCCAGAAATCCATTTTAAGTACCAGTGATGAGATAACTATTTTCAACCGGAGATGAATAGGGCAAATGTCACAGGCTGGAATGTTTTGCAAGAAAAACAAAGAGTATCTATAATTTGAGTAGTGTTTTTCAGAACACCTAATATTCACTTCAGCTGCAATCTGCTCACACAAATTATGACTTAGGGGTTATGCCAACCTCTAAGCCCTGATGGAGAAACAACAGTGAATAGTGTTTCATCTAGTTTTTGACAAAGCATTTATACACATATACAGTGTACTGTTGAATGTTATCAAGACTTCTATAGTCATATTTACTAACAAGAAATCTTTCCTTACAATAATTTTTAGATTATGAAAAAAAAATGTTGCCTCAGCAGAGGCAACAAGGATCCCTATACCGCTTTACATTACCTACAAAGTCTCTGATGGAGGATAAAATCCTGCACAAATATTGTCTCTAATTAAAGTACTTGGGCAACGCAGTGCAGAACTGGATTCAGAACTGACAGTCAGCATGCTGAGTGAGGAGCAACCTAAACTAAGCTGATAGCAAACCTTGAGAATAGGGTTTATTTCTTAACCCTATTTCTTTCCATAACTTCTGCTTTGAATTTATAGCAATGAACCACAACTGCTTCTTTATAAATTGCTTGAGATCTATGAAAAAGAGAGTGTTCTTCCTCAATGTTGCAAATAACAGCAGGGTGTATATAGAGTATCCCATCCTGTAGATTAATTCTGACATGTGCGGAGCCCCTTTTGCATGAACTTCTCCTTCTAAGATATTATGGAAGACTCCCAGGCCGGTCAGACAACAAGCTCCCTTTTAATTCTGGCAGTACTCTTGAATATGTAGTTCTTTTTTTAACTTCTCTAGATATCTGGGCAGCCTCAGGCCTGCAGGATGAACTTGCGTTATGCCAATATAGTTGTCCTGTGCCTCATTTCTTCATCACACTCATCATCAGTTCTTTATGCAAAAAAGACCTTAGATGTATGCCTGCTGTTTTTACTTCTTTCCCTGACACCATGAAATAATGGCATTGCTGAGCAAAGGTAGCAAAGAGTAATATCTTTCAGGTGCTGATGAAAATCTAGCCACATCTTAGATTTTCTGATCAAGGCCACAGCATGTAACAAACTACAATCACCTTCCCAGACACTGCATTTGAAGAGACAGATTGTTCATTCTTTGCCACAGTCTACTGCAGGTTAGCAGGAGCGTAGACTTGCTAAACTGTGAGCATCACACTCCACTAGCAGCAAGAGAGGTGTATCTGGCCAATGAATGGAACTACCCATGATGGAGTAGAGTCAGGCGGAAAGAGACCCTCATCAGGCATTTCCCTCAATTCTAAGACTGTATACAAAATCCCCACACCCTCTGTGTGCTATTCAGTGCAGTCCACTGGAAAGGCTTATGTCTCAGATGTCTGGGCACCTAGATTTCCACCAATTTGTTTGCTACATTGGAAATTAAGGTCAGGAAAAAAATGGATGCACACAGGAAGTGTCCATATGGACACGTTTCCACACAGAACATGGCACATTCTCCTAATTTCTGTCTGCGGTTCTTTCTACCTGCAACTCTACATTTCTCTCTAGTCTTTATTAGTGTCCAGGTCCTGACTAGTCTAGGAGGTCAGTGTCAAAGGCTCTTCATTTATCACAGCCAGCTACTTATGCCAAAGCAGCCACAGACCAGTCTCATTTCTGTCTCTCTCTGCTGGACAATGCAGTTCCCATGCATGTGTCACTCATTATAACTCACCAGATGCAGTCTTTCGGCAACATAACATCTCTTACCAACAGTGGGATAGAAGGAGGTAGTGTCTCTTGAGTCTGGGTTATGAAACACGAAAGGTACCCTGTCTCCTATCTCTGGAAGTTCTCTGACCACCACTAGAACTAATGCCATGATCTGTGTGTAATTTCTAATACTATTTACTGGCACAGTTTGGACCTCTTTATCTAATGCCCAGGGAATACTCATATGCTGTGGTAGCCCCTGCTCTTTCTAGCTCCAAAATATCACAAGAAAGTCTGGTTTACTGGGTGACATCTGAGTTGGCTAACTGCACATGCAAAGCTAATCAAAGCCATGCTCAGACATACTGTTTTGCACAAAGCTGTACAATGTAACCTGGAAAAAAATGGCAATCTCCCTCATGCTATCATAGACAACAGATTTCCAGCCTACATGGATTTGCTTATACATTGGTGCAGAATTCACACTCAGCCAAAAGACTGAGTAGATTAGATGGAGATGTCTTCCCATATAGCTAGCCCCCAAATTTACTCTTCAGGCTACAAAGGGTCGGAAGAGTCATGAGGACCCAGATGGGAAGTGGTTCATACTGACAGCTTAATAGCAGTACACATTTACTTTCTGATTGGCCTTAAGGAAAGATTGGAAATACTTTTGCATGATGAGAGGTCAGATCTGACAGCAGCTGGCGCGGTTGGTAGATGCTGGGAGTAAGCTTGTGGTTCAAAAGAAAACTCTGAAGATACCTTAGAAAAAAGATGTCACAGACACCTGAGGGGCTCAGGGATCAGCTACGTGGCACAACCTGATAATTAAAAGCTGTTTCCATATCTGAGATCAGCTGCTCACTTTTGCAAGCAGAAGGTGATGGCTGGGCTGCCAGAGCCAATCACCTAATTCTTTAAGGCAAAAAACCAAGGCAAATATGAAGCAAGGACCACAGACTTACTATTTTTCTCATGTCTTATATTTGTTTTTCTTACAATAACAGTAGCAGGAGCAACACAAAAGTGTTTTCCCAGCACAGTAAAAAATTGGTCAAAACCAGTTTGGGCCCAAAAAGATTAGTATCTTTTTGCCACCACCTTTGCACTCTCATGTACATGCTGAAGGAATGTCTGTCTAGAAGTCACATATTAAAGACGTTTGCAGGAAACAGGATCTGTGTCAGTCTACAAAAAAAAGAGCACAACAGCTCATCCTTCTTCAGGAGAGCATTTGTCCAGGAAATGACACTGCAGTGACTGTTTCTTGCTTTCTTTTTTACCTCTAGGGTAAAAAAACCCCACAAAGTAAACCAGGACAGCTGTTCACAGCTATCTCATGTCTGATCTATGTCCTCTCCCAAAACAGCCTTTCCACTTTCCTGGGGTAAACGATATTCCATCACAAGTATGCATGCAGATTAGGTATTCTGGGGGACTTTTTTGGACTCCCTCCAGTTTCTCTAACTGGAGATATGCCATTGCATTACTCAATAAGTGTGCTGGCTGATCAATTAATCATATCTCTGGCTTTAGCAGCTCATTTTGCATCTCCTTCTCTGTGCACTAACTCTTACTCTCCTCTCCTTAGCTTGGTCCCTGCCAGTTTTTGAATATTCATTGGTTATTATATACATTGCCTGACTATTATCCCTAGCTTAGCTTCCAGGCAACAAATTATTCCCTAATATACTTGGAGCGTGACCTATTTTCCATTTAAATTAATGGTAGCGTGGGGAGGCTATTGATGAGAACAGTATCCTAAAAACGCAACAATTTTAGTTTTTTTTCTAAACACCTCTTTTAAAATTCTTTTAAAATTGGATAGCTTTCAGCACCAACTGAGCAAGTCATCTGGACCAAAGGTGATAAGAATGGACATTGGCACTGTAAGAAACTTTGAGCCATGGATAGTTGCTTGTTGCAAAAAAGTAGTCCTTATATGGAAATAAGACCTGCATTTGAAAGATAAATAAAATCATAATTAAGGCCTATCCACATCAGGTATCCCAATATAACAAATAGTATGGTAATTTGCCAGGATAGTCTTCTAATATAACTAACTGCCTTACTATTTAACTCTACATAACTTTATAACACAAAACAGCTGCTACTGACAATATTTTATCCCAAATCACAATTTCCAACATACCCGACTTCCCAGCAGCAGCCATTAGGGAAAGTAACCTATGATTAATTTCAACAATATGTCAATCTGTGCTAAAAGAAAGTGAGCCCCCAAACCCAACAAGCTTATACGTTATGAATGAGTATGTGTGTAAAACCTGCCGAGACACATGATTTAAAAGAACAGACACATGGGTGTGCCAGCCAACTAGGAATTGCAGTGTAGGAGGTCTCTCTGAGAGCTTTCAGCAAATGTTATTGTAATACTGTTGTGCTACCTTGGGGGCTTGGAAAAAGCTTAACATATCTTTGCAGAGTGAAAACAATGATAAGATGAATGAGGTATAACAGAATCTTAAGTGAGAAATCTTTCTCTTGTTTGTTTCATAACTCAAAAAGAGTGTGATGGGGTCTTTCTGTAGCAAGCTTTAGGTTAGAGGTCAAGTGTGAAAAATGCTAACAAAAGTAAAAAAAGACCTTCTAGAAATGGGGTAAAGAAGTTTTGCTTGCATGCTTAGGGCCAAAGTCCCAGTCTGTATGGGCTGCATATAGCTGTTTTGGTATTTCTGCTCATGAGTTAAATATATAGCTTCAGTAACTCTGAAATATGAAACTCCAGTAACTCTGAAAATCCATACATGTGGCAAATGCATTAATATTTAGATGCATTGCTACATTTATATGATGTATCTGTTTTGCTAAAATGAACTCGGGAAATCACAGCCTGTTTTCCTAAGTTATCAACTTTTTCTGGACAAGGTAAAACTCCTCTGCTTCATTCTCATTCTACCCCCATCCTCTGTTTATTCTTACTTCATGGTGGCCTGACCACCTGATCAGCAATGCAGAAGACAACTAGAGGGAGATGGACAGAGCAACTTTGATCTCCCCTCCCCGCACCCCCCCCTCCCCAAACAGGAAACCTGTTAATATATAAAGGGAATTAAGAAACATGTACAGCTTACTTTTGTTAAAGTGATTGTGTGCCACTATGGCTTAAAAATACTTCTTAAAAATTCATAAATTAAAAAAACAATTTAAAGACCTGAAAATGCTCCAGTAATATGAGCTCTGGATTTCTGGACATGACATCTTTTCTTGCATGTAGAAGCTGTGTATCACTGGCTTCACTCCGTGTGCATATGTGTTGTTCGGACTGTTACAGCATATCACAGAAGGACTTAAACTAACCTCAGCTACAGCCTCGGTTCGTGCTACCATCAGAATCTTTCTTTGTCATCTTGATTGCTTTGAAAAACCAATGATACTGGATTTGGCTAAGCAGAGACCCTCCTGAACCAACATCAGTATTCCTTCTGTAAGGTGACATTTGTCTTGCAGAGCTGAAATGAGTCATTGTTCTGTCTTGACTGAGATTAGAAACATTCACCTAAGGAACATTTTGAACTTGCTTATCTCTTACATTTGCTGCTTTGGTAGAGTTCCAAGACTATTAATAATTCTATATGTTCTCTGGTTTGATCTTGACTGAATACCAGACATTTCAATATCTGTTACTTTGAGGTAGCACGTGTAAGATTACTTTTTGTGTGTTGAATTTAGGAAGCTTGATTCATCAGTATCTCTTTACATTTCTTGGGAACTTTTGTTTTCTGTGGGAAGTTTGGCTTTCTCACTATATCTGACCTTAAACTTTTCTGATGACCTTCCTTCCAGAAGGAATTGTATTTTCTATCTGATCAGATGGACTGAAGCAAATTGCCATGCCTTTGCAGTTCTATGATTCTATGAGACGGTAGGGTAGATAAGCCATGTTTATGTCTTTTTGACTTAGTGCCTTGGAAAAATAAAACTTTTCTGTTAAGTTTACTGTCCATAAGATTACATATCATATTCTTGGATCCTTAGCAGCCTCCCAAGTTGCACCTAATGCCAGATATTCTCAAAAACTGAAATCAGTGCTCCTGCTTGTCCATCGAGTTAGGCAAGAAAAACACACATCCAGTGATGTGACTGATGTTTCATATTTTATGTCCTGACATATAAACTTTCATTTGGATACTTTATGAACAATTTCTGAAGTATGTATACACATTGCTATTTTTACTAGATTTCTGGCATGTGAAATCCATAGCAATGAGAATATTTACCTTTTGATTCCTTTAGCTGCAGTTTTTTGGTAACACTTGGCTATCAAGCCCATTATTATTAGCTGTATTATATAATGGTGTCTTTGGCAATTGTTGATAGACATATTCAAAGTCAATATTATAACTTTCATGACTGGTATACTTCTGCCAATGTACAAGTTATCTTATACAAGTCAATAAATTATGGAAAATTAATGTCATCACCCACATATCATAGCCATAAAACCACTCTTCTTGCGTTAGAGAAATCTGTTTTATTTAACCTACCATAATTACATGTATCACTTTCCAGCAATTATTCAAGAATAATCTCTCATGATTTTTCAGAGCCACTGTTACCATTATGTCATTTTGAATGGCAAGAATTTATCTCAGCCTTCTTTCACTCACTTTGAAGTATCATAAACATGTTATCCTTCCTACAAACCAATTATTTAAATGAAGTGATAGCTGACTTCTCCATTTACTGAGATAGTTTCAGTTTATTTAAGACACCATCTTGCAGTTCAAGTCCTTGCTTAGCAAGGTGATACATACTATTTAGTGCATGCACTAAAAATCCTTGTTTTCTTGTTTTATTTTTTCTTTTCTGAGAGCAATAATTTGGGTTTGGTTTGTTTTTTTTTTTCCTTAGAAATATATCAGTTATTCCTTGGTATACTCACTGCTCTTCAAACTATCTTTCCAATTATAATCAGACCAAGAGGGTGTTTTCTATCTGTGCATAGTCATGAATAATTTGTATCCAAAACTACAGCAGAATCTTTTCACAAACTTTAGAACTACACAGTTTAGAGTACAAATGAACGTATTTTCAGTGTCAGGCACAAGGAAAAATGAAGTTATCTGAGAATTTCTAGCTAATATATGATTATTGAAAATCTCTTGAAGGAAATTATGTTGCATCTCATTAGGACATCCAGAGGAAGTTGATCTACTTGTTTTGGAATTATTTTCCTTCTCATTGTTTAGCTGTGCTTTAAGTGTTTCAAATCACTACAAGAATATGAACACTGATTCTGTCCTTCAGTTGGTCATTATCCATTTTATCAAATGGCTGAACTGGGACTATAGAATGCAACACACACAACATTCAACAAACTGACACATTTGTCTGGTGCCATGATCTGATTTAGGACTTTTGGAGACAGTCAAGAATAAGACAGAAAGAATAAAAATGATTTCTGAACTTGATGATACTATAAAACTTCTGATTTTAGGTTTTAGTTGTGTAACCCCCGGTAATAGAGAAAGGACTACTTAAACCCCGAAGTGGTCCTTTTCAAAGTCCTTTTTTCTGCAAGGATTCCAGGAGCTCTATCAAACCAGAGGCAGAGGAATGATAGCTTATTTTAGCTGTAGAAAGACAGAGAGGCAGAGAAATCCACGTATACAGTTTAAAAGATTTCACAACCTTTACAATAGAAGAGAGGTCATGAAGAGAAAAAGCAGGGGAAGGATAGACATGTGATCTTTAGCAAGGCACCTCGCAAAGGGAGCTTAATTTTCTGAGTTATTTCTCAACCATGGAGGCTGAAGTTCCATCTATATTACTAAATAAAAGTCCAGGAACTGATTTTTTGCTGAAAGGCTGAGTGCTGCCAGCTGGCTCTGGTCCACAGTGTTTAGGACTAACCACCTCTGTAAGAAATTTGTCTTGGAGAGAGCAAGCTGGAGTATTCCAGAAAAAGAGCCAGGAAGTGCTGTTAACAATTAAGCAGTAAGGATGCTATGGTCCAGTGCTGACCTCACTCTCTGGCCCTTTTTTAATACAGTACAGAGGTACCCAGAGAGATCTTTAGCCTGGCCTTATCCACTGTGAGCCATCTGACTCTCCAGATGAAAGAGAGACATTTTAAGCAAAGATCAGTATCAGTAGTATGTAACTACCTCTAGTTTAAGAGTCTGTGTTCAAGCTACACTAATTAGCATAAAAATGAAATTCATATATTCTTCTGATTTTAACCTAATCTCAAAAATGTTTCTTGTGCCCTTTCTGATTTACAATGTTCTGTTTTTCTGTGTTCTTATTGTTTTCACTGTTATAACACAGATAATGTTGAAAGATTTGAGCTGACTCCATGCTTAAGTATATGTTGATTTTCAATTCTTCTGCTGAATGTAATGAGAATATTAAGAAATATTAAGAGCTTTGCTGGATTGGGGCCAAGATTAACATTGCTAGATAGACTAAGCTATATTTTACATAAGCTTTAACTGAACGTTCATAGCCTTTCTCTGTAATGTTGAAAATAGACTAGATGAAGAGAAAACCAGAATGACAGGTACCCAGAAATCAGCCCCAGCTAAGTAGACTACAGACATTACACAGTGTACCGCAGCAGGAAGGATAAGTTGAAGGCTGTCAGTCTGCCTAATGCTGAACAAAAACAAAAGGCTGCTCCTAAATGCTTGAAATAATAGGACCATCATGGATCTCAAATCCAGTTTAATCCTCTTTGGCAGCATAATACTTTTCTAAAGCTATATAATCAAAGGGTAGGGAAGAAAATGATCAGGTTTAACATGTAGACTAGAATTTGGATCTCTGTATGAAATCTATGTGTTTCACACATAATTTAGCAGATGCATTTTTCTTATACATGTTCTTATATATAAGAAAATACATGATTTATTTAAGACTTTCCTTTTGTGATTCAGTCATTTTCCTTTCTTCTGTGGTTTTTTATTTGTCCACAAAGAACCTTCTTTTACCAGCATTTTCCTCCTGATGAAACACCCTTTCCAGTGTTTCTCCTGAGGGGTTGTGTTTTATAGTACTAGCTATGTCAAGCTGATTGTAGGCATATATTGCAAAGCTAGAACTTTCAAAAGGAGGATTTTATTTCCCAATCTTGAAAATAATACATTTGGTAAATTTTTATTAAGGGTCACTATTTTTATTATTACTTCCTGGTGACTTGTGATCAACCAGGAACGGGGCCACATTGCATTAGGTGCTATAATGCCTTCCCTAACCTTATTACAGTCCAAATAAACAAGAAAAGAAAGACCAAAAGAACAGAAGCAAAACACACTGAAAGTTTAAGATTGTGGCAGAAAACACCATGCTGGGGTTAAAATTTCAGGAAGGGAAATTGTAGGAAGTGATTAACTAAGTGCTTAAATAAAGTAAAAGGATAAGGTTATGTGAATTAATGAAGAAAGTGGTAGGGCAAAAAAATAGGTCAGAAAGGGACAGCTGGAGTGAAGCCAAACCAAAGGTACTCTGAGAAGAGAGGTCAGGGGGAACTGGACTGAAATGCCTCAGCACAGAACGGAGCAGTCCCTACCAGACCCACAGCCTTTAAGACTCTGCTTTAGCTGATCGAGTACTCCTCCTCCTAGCTCAAATTGGGAAGGAAATACTTCTTTAACTATTCAGCTTTTGAATCTCCTATGTGTGAAATCTTATTTTCAAATGTCTTTGTATTAGAAGGGAAATCACTGAGGTCAATACTCCATAATATTAATTAACATTTTTTGTTTAGCCATCAACAGTTCCAGTACTAAAAAACATTATGCTTGCCATCAATATGTGGACTAGCTTAATTTGCAGAGTTGCAGATTAAGGACTTCATATACGCATTGATACTGTTCCTGTTGTAGTTTATTTTGCCAGTGATCCATCTGAGTAAGGTCTCTGTAAACATGAAGTGATATGATCATTAATAATTCTTGTACGCTTTGTAAATGATCCACGGGTAACAACAATTTATCATGTATTTTGATTTGATCATAGAATCATAGAATCATTTAGGTTGGAAAAGACCTTTAAGATCATCAAGTCCAACCGTTAACCTAGCACTGCCAAGTCCACCACTAAACCATGTCCCTAAGCGCCATGTCTACACGTCTTTTAAATACCTCCAGGGATGGGGGACTCAACCACTTCCCTGGACAGCCTCTTCCAATGCTTGACAACCCTGTTGGTGAAGAAATTTTTCCTAACATCCAATCTAAACCTCCCCTGCTGCAACTTGAGGCCATTTCTTCTCGTCCTATCGCCAGTTACTTGGGAGAAGAGACCGACCCCCACCTCACTACAACCTCCTTTCAGGTAGTTGTAGAGCGCAATAAGGTCTCCCCTCAGCCCCCTTTTCTCCAGGCTAAACAACCCCAGTTCCCTCAGCCACTCCGCACAGGACTGGTTCTCTAGACCCTTCACCAGCTTCGTTGCCCTTCTCTGGACACGCTCCAGCACCTCAACGTCCTTCTTGTAGTGAGGGGCCCAAAACTGAACACAGTATTCGAGGTG
>NW_008825619.1:3159056-3161759 GCF_000699105.1 Pygoscelis adeliae | reverse complement strand
TTCCCGCGGGGCAGTTCCAGCTACTCTTCCCCAAGCCTGTAGCACTGCATGGGGTTGTTGTGGCTGAAGTGCAGGACCTGGCACTTGGCCTTGTTGAACCTCATACAATTGGCCTCGGCCCATTGATCCAGCCTGTCCAGGTCCCTCTGCAGAGCCTTCCTACCCTTGAGCAGATCAACATTCCCACCCAACTTGATGTTGTCTGCAAACTTACTGAGGGTGCACTCGATCTCCTCATCCAGATCATTGATAAAGATATTAAATGGAACTGGCCCCAATACTGAGCCCTGGGGAACACCACTTGTGACCGGCCACCAACTGGATTGAATTCCATTCACCACAACTCTTTGGGCCAGACCATCACAGAGTCTAGAAAGTGGTGGTAATCAATTTAATACAAGAAATATATGTTTCACTGAAATTTTTCTGTGCTTTTAATTATGCCATGCCATAGAAAAATAACAATAAAATCTGCATGAAAGAAAGCTCATTTCAAGACATACAATTTATAACTTCACAGCAAATATTCAGTATCTGTCCTTCTTTTCATGATATTTGTTCAAGTCTTGCAAGAATTTGGAAATGGCTGTTTGGTTTTATATCTTTACAATCTAAATTATCATTGTCATCAAAGGAAATTCATATGAAATCATTTTGTACAAATTCATTGTGATGGATCTGCTAGGAGGAAAATAGGCAGAGACACACACATACAGTTGTGTTACATACAATGTATAAAGTAATGCCTATTTTGACTTCCAGTGGGAAATACTTCTTAGGTGAGTTAGTTACTTTTGAAAATGGGTCATATTTTACTGAGGAATTTCAGGACTTTTGACAACTCTACTCAGTAAAATGAGGACCCCAACATACCAATCTAATTTAGGTTACAATTGCAAGAGACTAAAAAAGCGCACATATCAAATTTCATGCATGACCCAGATCCTGTCCGTGCAGGCTTATTTTCTAGTGGTAGAGATGTTGTGAATTGGTCTTTATGGAGTGCTGTTCAGATCTTCTTCAGCTGCATTCAAGAGCATTGCTTACGGAGTTCAATGGTTTTGGTAGAGTTTTTCTCATGTCTCTTCTCACACTTTTGCCAGATGTAATTCATGTATTTATTGGATGTGTCTGCTAAGTGAATACACAAAGTTTTATTGTTTACCTTATGTAACACGATGCCCATGTCATCTTTCTGTAACGGTCTTGTCTGGGATTCAAATTATGTGAATTACTGTCATAAAATAAATGGAAAATGCATCCATCTGATCCATGGAGACAATTTAAGGAATAATAGCTTAGTTGGATGAAATTATCCTTACCTGTGTGCACAGCCTAATGTGGATTTTGAATCAGAACATGAATCACAAAATCACAGAATAATTTATGTTGGAAGGCACCTCTGGAGGTCATTTAATCCTATTCCCCTCTGGAAGCAGATCAAGTTGTTCAGGGCTTTGTCAAATCTTAAAGACCTCCAAGGAGGTAGACCCCACAGCCTTCCTTTTATCTAATCAGAATCTCCCTGCTGCAAGATGTGTCTGTTGCAAGGTCTGTTTCTATCTTGGACACTAAATGTGTCAGGAACTGTTCTCTAGTGCTGAGGACAGCTGAGCTGATGTGGAACAGTCCACATTCATAACATTAAATGATCCTGTCCTGCAGAAGTGGGAGGCTGCATCCAAACTTTGTTGTGAATGGCTCCTAGCCCATGTCAGCTCTTGTGTAGACCTAGAAATGGTTTAGGAGCAAAATGTGAAGACCAAAATCGTACAAAGGACATACCAGGGATTCTACTTGTTTAACAGTACAGATTGAGTTCCAGCGCTTGGAACTAGCACTGCTTAATTTAAGTAGCTGTTCCCCAGATCAATTTAATTTAATAATTTAGACATGACCTATAATTCTATACGAAATATGAGATTGTAGTGTGTAATCGATATGATGTGTCACACCTACTGATAGGTGTATTTGTTTTCTTCTACGATAGCACAAATGAGAGGACAGTCTTCCAGTGGTATAGTCAACAGATATGGTCACACACCAAACTTACACTTTCTGAGAGTATGTGAAACATTGCTAGAATAAGGGAACACAATGTTGCTTCTTTGTCCTTATCTTCATTTGCTCTGTCACATCATTAGTACCATTTGGTAGAACATATTACAGTTTCTCTGACTTGGAGACTGGGTCTTCACAGAGAAAACTCAAGATCTGTGGAGTAAGATCATCTATTTTCAGCATCTCTGCTTTCTTTCAGGGTCCTTCTTCTCACCTACTGCTGACTTGCTCCTGTATTTTGATCAGATTTTTTCAGGTTTCACAGAGACTGTTGCTGTAGTTGGGCTATGTTTTTAGTGTTTGCACAGCTTTACCTCTATCTTCTATCAGACACTGTTACCATGTAGAAGTACAATGTTTACAAAACTGTCCCAATACTATGCTCTCTTCAGGACCAGATGTGTGCTCCAGATAAGGAACTTGGGAGAAATTTCATGGACTGCCTCTTAGCACTTACTAAAATGTTTATTGTAAATGCAGCTCTTTGAGTATTGCCAAACTTTAGTAGCTGAGAGTTGGCCAATGAACCAGACATGAATTGTTATTTTTCAGAAATCAGCCAAATTGATGCAACATATTTTCACTTAGTGGGAAATACATCTATTTTAGCTGAAGCCTGGTTTTAAAGTCAGAGGAGTCATC
>NW_008825619.1:3155004-3159036 GCF_000699105.1 Pygoscelis adeliae | reverse complement strand
TACTGCAATTTTCATTTCTTAGGGGACTAGTCAGTTGTTCAGATCTCAACTAAATAAATAGGTGGTTAAAAGTCATTACAATCTGTAGCTTTTCAATGACTGTTGTTACTGAAATGAACTGATGGAAATTATCTGTTTCCTAGTAAGTTCATGGTAATGAGACCAAAACCAACTAGTGCTTTCATCAGCAGTTTTGTGGGAGACAGACTTGAAGCGGAGCTCCTATCTCAGAACAGAACTCATCTCAATTCTGTCTACCTGAAAGACAGAGTTTTAGGTTTCCCCTTTCAATTGTTTGTCCTTTAGGCCATTAGTAGGTGAGTCCAATGACCTACAGTAAACACCTATCTGAGTAGTCCAAAATAGGTTTTGCTGCACAATTACCTCTTAAATAGTTTCAGTTAGGCAGAAGAAATTCCATGTTCAGTTCCTATGGGTAAGTCACCCAAACCAGATTTTGTGGAGAAAAAAATCTGAAAATGTTTCCTGGCTTTCCAGCATGTCAAGCCAGTTTCCACAGTGGCAATCAGTAAATTTGCCTTAATACTTCTCTGAAGTTAATCAGGGCTTGATTTTCATCATGGGAAAACCAGAATTAATTTAACTGTAACTTGTCATTCTTTATAATGATCCTTTTTTCCAAGTGACCTTTTTCAAGATCTAGAAAGTTTTTTCTCTGAGTCTAAAAGTCAGAGCTTAGCGTAGAGATGAAGTGATTGTCATAAATATTTTAATATTTATGTTTTAATATGAGCAACTGTCTTTTAGTAATGTACTTCATGTTTCTTTCCATTTGATGAAAAGTAACATCAGTCTAGCACTCTTTTGAGCATAGGTGCTCCAAATTACTCTGCTGTTGCACACAATCAAAATGCATACTATTTAAGATTTATTTCACATATTTTTATTTAGGTCAAGTTCATGCAGAGTTTGTAACACGATGAATTTGGAAAGGTATGCAAACTCCCAAATTGTCCAGAAATACTCTACGTTTCAACTATCTCTAGTTATTACTGGAAACATTTTTTTTTTTTTTCCAGTGGAGCATACATTATGAGAATAATATTAATATGTGTCAAGTTCATTTGGCATTTTCAACTTTTTAAACTTATCAAAAGTTTAACATGTGCATCTTCCATTTTTGTAACAAACTTGTATGCATTATAATGATTCAAAGAGCTTTAAGCAATACAAATACTAGAGCAGGGATGTTAATTTTTTTACTTTCTAGAAAGTATAACATAGCTAAACTTGAAGCTATTGGTGTAATGAAGAAATTATCA
This sequence comes from Pygoscelis adeliae, assembly GCF_000699105.1. Lineage (NCBI taxonomy): Eukaryota > Metazoa > Chordata > Aves > Sphenisciformes > Spheniscidae > Pygoscelis > Pygoscelis adeliae. Next base: position 3,157,753 of record NW_008825619.1, on the reverse strand, counting down.
GCTAGGTTCTGTGGTCTATCCTATGCAAGAAGTCTTATTCAATTATTATATTGTCTCTTCAAAGTTTAAAATCTGTATACCTGTGGATCATTCCAAAGAGTAAAGCTCAAAGGCTGTTTATTTCCATGGAATTACATTCAGTTCCATGTTCCAGTTTTGTCCATAGCATTTATATGTCTTCTGGATCTAGAACTGATCCAGAGCCTATATTAAAGGAACCTGTATAAAAGCAGGAAACTATATAAAAGGAAGATTTAAATAGCTGACAACCTAATTTAATTGTTTCTGTTACTAGCCTATTTAATACAATTAACTCTATGTATGTGTCTGTCCTCTCTGTGTGACTTCATTATCCATAGCACTGTTTTAATTTCTGATTACATTGTGCCATGTGTTACCTATGCATCGCACCAAGCAACACACTATACCATTTGAACATCCAGCAAACTTTCTCCAGTTCTATCTGTTGCAGAGACTCTCTATTGCCTTTCTGCCCTACAATCAGCCTCTCAAATGCTCTCAGGTCTGAAGGCTGTACACTCAGAGCGTGAGTAAACCCTTGAAACTTAGTGACCATTTTGTTAAAATGGGATTTCTGTCTTCCAGCATGATGCAATATGTTTTAATTTTGTAATTGATGCGTTAATAATAACAATTGCTGCAATATGTTCAGTGAGTATGCTTAAAATGTTAGTTACTCTTCTAGAGTATTCTGTCTTTTTTGAAGTCTGGCAAATATAATTTAGTGTGCCAATCAGTAATAACTTTAGCCCATAATGAATTTTATATCTGTATATACTGTTTGTACATAATATATAGGTAGAGGAAACAATATCTACATATATAAATATAACTCCCAATATCCACTCTCTGCAGTGTTTGGTGAGCTTTTGGATTTTAACATATACAAGACACATAACTGAAAACAAGTAGTTCTTCATCCGTGCTCTTTTCCTTAGCATTCTTTATGCTCCAAATGTGCCCATTTGACCTGTAGGTTTTATTTTCTTAAAAGCACCTTTGATCCTCAGCTGTTTAGCTTCCTCAAATGGAATCCCAAGCAGTTGGCCATCAAGAAGCCTGGAACAAAAATTCCATCCACCAGTATGTGTGTGTGTGTGTATATGTGTGTGTATACCGGTGTGTGTATATATATCTCCAAATATATATACATATATATACACACATATATATGTGTCTATCTCTATCTATCTCCTAATATACATATATATATATTTGGAGATGTGTATATATATATATATATATAGTCCATTCATCAGTGTGTGTGTATATAAAAAGTTGTATTTGTACATACAAAATTTATGCCTTAGTCTGATATAACTGACACAAGAAGCTGTAATATTAGGGGTGTTAGAGACAGGAACCTAACAATTCCACCATATGGTCAATCATACCCCTAATCAGTGCTTCAAGTTTTAAAAGACTTAGTCATGTGTGAGAGATACAGACACTAGCTAAAAAAAGTGTTTTATTATTTTTCTCATATAAAATGTCGCCTGACTCTAAAGGATAATATACAATTTTTTCTAGCTAGTGTAAGCTAATTATTAGTTCAACAAATAAAGTTCTTCAGTATGTGTGATTTCAAAAGTTTGGAAATCTCTTACTCCCTTCATTTAAGGCCAAATATTTTTGCCAATATGTGTCAGAAAGAAGAGATATTCTATATTTTTAAGATTTACTATGTATAGCAAAACTATCATTATTGATGCAATACTGTGTCATTCCTTGTGTAGGTGGGTGCTAAGGAATCATCCCACAATATAGAGTTATTGCAGATAAAACTGAACTGGAATAGACATGCTACAAAAATATATAAAGAAGTTGTTATGGTCTTTTAGGCGTTGTATTTTGAGTTTACTATGGTTAAAAAATTACTTTGGACACCTGCCTTCTTTGTCCAACCTACTTGTTTAGTCATTGTGTCATGACCATTAATTTGATCCTTAAAGTTATTCTCAAAGTGCTGAGCTGCAGGAAACTTTGGAAATTTTGGCACAGACTCAGGTCATTAATAGGAGGATTAAAGTAAGAGGTGGTAAACTTTTACTATGAGTATTAAAATTCCTAGCATACAGCCTGAAATTCCATGATCAGCTGCTGCCTAACCTTGTTTTTAGGTTATGCACTTAATGTGCATGTTTCACCTCAAAAATGGTGAGGCGTTCAATCATGTCTCACAGCATCCAACAAAAGGAATCTGGACCCATGTGAGTATGTTGTTACCAATAAGCCATGCTCACGCTTTCACATGTGTTCATCTCTCTGGCCCAATGAAAATTTCATTTTTTCCCTCAAAATGGAACACTTCAACATGAATAGTTTGGTGAGCCCATCTATTTCAGATCCCTTCAGACAGAGGGAGAAGTGAACTGGTCTGCTTAACTACTAGCAATTCCCTAAGCTACTAGAGAATAAGACGGCTGTAGCTCCTTCTTAGGTACACTATATATGCACTTGAGATGTAAGTAAATTCACAATGGATGTGTATATACTCATACTGCCCATATGTATTTGTATTTATAATAATATGTATTTCTTTCTGCATTTTTTGAAAAAGGACTAAATGGAGGACGTTGATCAGGACTATGCATTGCAGCTAGAAGTACGTCACTGCGTAACCAAAGAGCTGTAAAGGAGAAGAGTGAACACTAAAGGCATCCTGGTTTCTAGTGACCTGTCCTCCTGAGTATTCTAGCTGTTCCCTGCTCCGCACTGTTACTGTGGA
>NW_008825619.1:3150314-3154984 GCF_000699105.1 Pygoscelis adeliae | reverse complement strand
TATGTCTCTGCATACACTTAAGAAAAGCTTTTGTTACCTAAGATAGACTTTCAGTTTTCATGTGTCCTCTCACACCTATCTCACATCAGCAAAATTAATTTAATTTCATCAGGTTACTTTTGATTTATACTGGAATAAACAGAATACTGAAGCTCAAATCTATTCTTTTGCCTGCAGATTAACTGAGAGATGAAGAAAACAAATACCTCAGTTATTACATCATGTATTGACTAGACTCCAGTTAGAATATTATGAACCATATTAACTCCTATCTCATATTGATTTGGATAATCCAATCTGGAACATAAATGTGTATATATTATAGTGAAAAAGTAGGCAAATGGTTATTTTCCCTTAGGGTGTAAGTTCTGTAAACTGAGCTGAATATGAATACGAATATCAACCTAGGCTTTGCACTAGAACTGTGTGGATGGCTTCAAGGAGGAAATGGGTCTGTCTGGGCAAAAGAAGGAAATAGGTGCAGAACTGAAGTCAGAAAGGACAGAAGATGTAGAAGCTGAAGATGGATTCTTGCTGTTTTATTGTATATACTGGTGTGCTGGGGGGGGAAAAAAAATTTTACCTATTTACTCTTTACACTCTATACGTCACTAGTTTAGACCTGTTACTGCTCTGCAAAGATGTTGTGGGTAATAGCTGTGCCCATTATTGTTTTAGAAGAAGTTCAGTTTTGGACAGTGAAGTCAGTTTCTCCTAGAGCTACAATAGTCCTCATTCTGAGTCCTCTCAAAACCTTTGGAGTAAATGTACAAGCAAGGTTAGAATATACGTCTATGTGTAATGATGGTGATGAATGACTGATTTGGAATAATTTTCACTATTGATTAGAGATAAATATGATTCATATGTGCTTCTACTTGACATAATACGTGGTTAGGTTGCAGTCCTGCTAGGAAGGAAATAACTATCCAAAAGGAGAAAGCGCACTGTGGATTGAGTGAGTTTATGATTTTTTGAATGAGTTTATAGTTTCTTAAATGTAATGTGATATACCATTTAATAAACATTAAGACAAATGCTAAAATAATGCATCATATGAAGACTCCTATTATCTTTGAATATACTTATGTCTGTATTTAAGCTAACTACATTTGTTATGCTGCAGGCTGGGCATCACCACATGGACAGCCACTTGAAGAGGATATTTTTCTCTACTGAAACACCAAGTTGCAGTTAGGATTATATATCTTCATCCTTTCTCCCTTGCTCTATTACAAATTCATATTAACAATTTTATTTATCATTTTGGCTGCTTTCATTACAGTTCTGTCACATGCTTTTTCATTATGTTTAGCTCAATTTGTATGTAATGGTAAACTTCCTCTTTTACTTTTTTGTATTGTTATTCCGGCAAGAAAACATGATCAGTTCTGCAATTTGCATGTTTTTATTCTGATAGAAATCTTAAAACAATTATTTTTTCTGCAGTTTATAATTTTATGGAAATTTGTAACAAATGCTACCGGAGGTTTTTTAAATACATAACTTTCATGTACTTTTATGGATGCATTACTTAATGCATTATATCCATGAGTATACAAAGCAACATTTAAAAACAGTTTTTTAGGTAAAGACTCAAAGCCTTCCGGGTGTACTGACTGCAACCCCCCCACAACAACCCTCCTCTATTTTACTGCTAAATCAAATAAAAGCAAGAACAAAGACATCGAGATTTAATCACTTATATTAAAGAGATTTACTAGAAAACTTTAAAATTCATGAAGTATGGTAAATTTCTTTGCATATTAATTTAATTTGTCAGGGCACCTCAAGGCTGGTGAGGGCTCCCCATGGTGGGGCAGGGCAGGGCTTGGCAGCCAGGGCCCGTCCCACCCCCAGCCAGGAGCCGGGCAGCCAGGGGGGCACCGGGGCAGCCCCAGTCCCCGGGCATCAGGCACTTTCTTGGGGACAGGGATGGGCTGAGGCCAGGGGGCTGGGCCCATGGCCGGGCAGGGCAGGGCTGTGGGGAGCTGGAGATGGGCCCTGCTGCAGCATCACTGGGGCAGGGGCTGACGGCCCCGGGGGGCTGACATGGGGTCCTGGGCCGCAGGCAGGGTGGGGGGAGCCCTGAGGTGACTGGGCAGGGACAGTCAGGGCTGGTGGTGCTCTTGGGGCCCAGGCCAAATGCATGGCTTGACATGTTAAAAAATAATAGTAAATTCATCTCATTTTTCAACAATTTTTTAATCATATCTGTTTCATTATTTATACCATTGTATTCACCTTGAGTTTTGCTGCTGTCATATTGATTTAGATGAGGTTGCAGTAATAAGGCATTCTTAGAAAGGTTTTGGAATATTCTACATTTGTTGTATCTTTTTGCCCCTTATCATCTGAAGTTTGCCTTCCCTTTCTCCTAAATCAGTCAAAGAAAAAATTAGTGATTAGGTCAGTAGGAGCAGGATTTCACTAATAATTAGAGCAAGTATGGACATGCTTTGTATCTGTGACTGTATGAATGTGCATGAAGTTAAATTTAATGTATCTATCATAAAATTAGAATTGAATTTTCTTTGCATTGCTGATTTTGAAGCAGAAGCCAAGCTGAGGTGCTGTTCAGTCAGCACAATTTACAGCTTTGGCAACAAAAATATACAGGGAAGTCGAGACATGGTCTATTTTCTTCATTTAGGTTTTTCTTTTCCCATAACAGAAAACCTTCTATTTTTGTTATTACATTAAAACATACAGAGTTGGCACATTCATCAAAGCTATTAACCAAGAATTGTCTTTGACAGATTATACTATGGAAAGATTTAACATGAGAACAAAGTCTTGAACTGAGAGAACAGTTATAAATTAAATGAGCTGAAGGCTCGTGGTCGGAGAGTGAATGTGAGGCCTCTCTGATCAAGTCAGAGATCTACGCAGAGTTTGGTATAATGCTTTGCAGGACCTCAGAAAACAGATGTCTCCACATTCCTGTGAGGAGGAGCAATCTTTCTGCTCAAACACCGCAACAGGATGGTAGATGGGATAAATGGATCTTGTCATAAAATGGTGAGAAGTCGGAGGGACGGCATTTAACAGCAGGGCTACAGAAGATGTGCTAATTACCAGGTTTTGAGACAAAAGGAACATTTTTTTTTCCCCCCTCTCAATTTTGCCTTTCCACGCATAATGCTAAGAATCTGACCATTTGCTGTGCATATGGGGGATTGAAACTGAAGCCACCAGTTCTATTTTAAAGGGATTAATAAGTACCTAGGAAAAACTAATGGTCTCAGGCTTTTAGAATATTACTGTCGGGAGGCTTTATTTGAAGATTTGTCTTTGTCTATATCATGATGCCCCTGACATGTCAGTCACATCATTTTTGTCTGTAGCTGTCATTTCTAAAGAATTAATGTCCGGTAATTCTAGCATTTGTACATTAATTACCAGACTTCTATTTAGTTTACAATATCTTTTGTACTAGTTTCCCCATGAATACCTGCAGGAAAAAAGCTAGAAAGATGTTTAGAATATATAAAGGTTGATATGCTGAACCACTAAAGAATATTGATTAACAATCTTTCCTGCAACCATATTAGATCTTGGGCCTTTCTTTAAAAGCAAGCTAACAAATCAGCCTAATACAGATTTATTTTCTGCTACAGTGTAATGTAATTTGGATGTTCTTAAAACCTCAATTTCTTATACATAGGATTTTTGCATTTAAAAACATAGTATTTTAAGAATATATAATATAAATATATATCTAATCTGTCTAATTCTCTCTCTATAAAGACATATAGTTCTTTAAAGACATATATGTTAATGATCTAACAATTGGCCTAATAGGGTGTATTTTGGACTCCTTAGGAGATCAGAATACAAAACCCAGTCAAGTGGAAAGTGAAAATAGATTTGTTGTCTTCTTTCTATTTGCTCATATAAAATAACTTTTACAAGATTAATAGTCATGTAGGTGCTCAAAACTTGTTTAAAAGTAGTGGGACATATTAAGAAAACAAGAAATGTACAAAGGCATAGGAGTTACATGTATTACAGTAGGTGTCATCTGACCAGGTAAAAGCATAGTTTACATTTGAGCTTGCTGTCTATAATCTCTCAACAGTCAGTAAAAAGGAGTAAGGCAGTATATTTAGACACACACAAATCTATGGGGTTGGATGGGATCCACCCAAGGGTACTGAGGGAGCTGGAGGAAGTGCTCACCAAACCACTTTCAATCCTTTATCAGCAGTCCTGGTTAACGGGGGAGGTCCCAGTTGACTGGAGGTTAGCAAATGTGACATCAATCTACAAGAAGGACCAGAAGGAGGATCTGGGGAACTACAGGCCTGTCAGTCTGACCTCGGTGCCAGAGAAGGTTATGGAGCAGATCATCTTGAGTGTCATCACGCAGCATGTACAGGACAACCAGGTGATCAGGCTCACTCAGCATGGATTCATGAAAGGCAGGTCCTGCTTGACTAACCTGATCTCCTTCTATGACAAGGTGACACACTTAGTGGATGAGGGCAAGGCTGTGGATGTGGTCTACCTGGACTTCAGTAAGGCCTTTGACACCATTTCCCACAGCATTCTCCTGGAGAAACTGGCTGCTTATGGCTTGGACGGGTGTACTCTTCACTGGGTAAGAAACTGGCTGGATGGACGGGCCCAGAGAGTTGTGGTGAATGGAGTTCAATCCAGTTGGTGGC
>NW_008825619.1:3148137-3149674 GCF_000699105.1 Pygoscelis adeliae | reverse complement strand
GAGGTGCTGGAGCGTGTCCAGAGAAGGGCAACGAAGCTGGTGAAGGGTCTAGAGGACCAGTCCTGTGAGGAGCGGCTGAGGGAACTGGGGTTGTTTAGCCTGGAGAAAAGGGGGCTGAGGGGAGACCTTATTGCGCTCTACAACTACCTGAAAGGAGGTTGTAGTGAGGTGGGGGTCGGTCTCTTCTCCCAAGTAACTGGCGATAGGACGAGAGGAAATGGCCTCAAGTTGCAGCAGGGGAGGTTTAGATTGGATGTTAGGAAAAATTTCTTCACCAACAGGGTTGTCAAGCATTGGAAGACCCTGGAGGTATTTAAAAAACATGTAGATGTGGTGCTTAGGGACATGGTTTAGTGGTGGACTTGGCAGTGCTAGGTTAACAGTTGGACTTGATGATCTTAAAGGTCTTTTCCAACCTAAATGATTCTGTGATTCTATATTAACTGATGGCTAAAACAGGTCAGAAGAATCAAACTGTACAGCTCCTTCCTTTCCTTTTTTGTCTGTACAGAGAGCCAAATGTTACTAATGCAGATACAGATATTATGTGACTGTGCAAAGATAAGTTGTGCTACAAGATTAAATTTATTTCAATAATAATCAGAAAACTTCTCAAATGTTTAATGTCTTTCAACAGTGGTTAGTTTTTTGGATTTTTTTTTCTTTAACAGTAGAGACGTTTCATTTCTAGAACTCATTCCATTTGAGCTTTTCAAAGAACACTATGAGCTTTGAGCAAGATCCAAGGATGATTGCCACAGATAAAGAAGAGAGAATTTGGTCCTCAGATAGGTTGTCACGGATGGAGTGAGACTGCACTTCACTCATAAGAGAGAAGCAACAATACTTTATTGATAGAAAACAGTGAGTTAAAATGTGAATTAACAAAGTTCAACGGTAAATGCGACAGTGAACAAGATTTGATGGCAAGGTACACTTGATTATTTACTGCATAGAAGACAGGGTCAGACATTACTGTCAGGGAGACCCTCCCGTTGAGTCATGAGGTTCAGAAAGGACCCCCTTGCTTTCTAAACTTCTCAGAGAGGAGTTTAGGTGCGACTGGATCCAATCCTAGTCGCAGTCTTGGTCAACGGTTTGTGTCTAAAGGACTATATATGCACAATCAATCCTTTATATCACTTAGCTAAGATTTTAAAGTTTAGCATGCTATTAGTCACTTACCGAGTATCTGTTGGGGCAAGGAATCTCTCAACCTCAAGGAGTAACCTTGAGAGGCGTCCCTACTCAAGGGGAGATCCTGGCGTGCAGTCCACTGCCGTGCAGGAGAGCACAAAGGGCTTTTGGGCTGCTCACTATTTATAAGGGTAAGATGATTGACTCATAGTCATATTTACATACTGATAACTGTGGTTAGGTGGACATATTTCTCACAATAACCAAGGGCTATTGTGTTGTTATCTGGCTCCCGAATCCACTTCGTTAATGGACGAAGCTATCACCATCAGCATCCATTAACGACTGCCCCTGGTAGTTATCACTTAAGCAGGGTTACAGGAGATAAAGGGCAGGTTGG
>NW_008825619.1:3146729-3147731 GCF_000699105.1 Pygoscelis adeliae | reverse complement strand
TCCAATCTAAACCTCCCCTGGCACAACTTGAGGCCATTTCCTCTCGTCCTATCGCCAGTTACTTGGGAGAAGAGACCAACACCCACCTCGCTACAACCTCCTTTCAGGTAGTTGTAGAGAGCGATGAGGTCTCCCCTCAGCCTCCTTTTCTCCAGGCTAAACAACCCCAGTTCCCTCAGCCGCTCGTCAGAAGACCAGTTCTCCAGACCCCTCACCAGCTTCGTTGCCCTTCTCTGGACACGCTCCAGCACCTCAACGTCCTTCTTGTAGTGAGGGGCCTAAAACTGAACACAGTATTCGAGGTGCATTGATCCAGCCTGTCCAGGTCCCTCTGCAGAGCCTTCCTACCCTCAAGCAGATCAACACTCCCGCCCAATTAAGACTGCCCCTGGTAGTTATCACTTAAGCAGGGTTACAGTAGATAAAGGTCAGGTTGGGCGGGGGAGCACACCATCACATAGGTAGCATCTAAAAAGCCAGATCATGAGTAGGGAGCCATTAGAGTTGATAGGGAACATTAAACCCAAAAATGTTTTTGCTGTTTTGGCCACCTCTAAGACACCAGAAGAAAGAAAAGATCTGTAAAGGAGCAAATAAATACAAACCCAACCCTCACAATTTCATGATTAGGCACTGAGTTAAACAAGGAGAATTTGTTTTCAGTTCTCTGTTGCCAAGTTTGGCTTTGTTTGTATTTCGATACTGGAATGAAAAAGTGGAAAATTCTGTGTGAGTTTAGGACACGGAGTACTACCAGACAACTGACCTGCCACTGCCAGCCATCCTGTCCCAGTCCTGTCGGCCCTGTGTTCTTGGCTGATGTTTACTAGGTTGACATCTGGCTCATTCCATATATTTTGTATGCAGGTAATTAAAGCATTCTCCTGGGAAATGAGCCACGTGTATTTCAATATTCTTAGACTGTTTGCAGTCCAGGATCAAAAACCTGTTTTTTTTTTTCTGAACAGTTTTCTGCCCTCTGTCACAATCATCTGTCTTCTC
>NW_008825619.1:3129543-3146699 GCF_000699105.1 Pygoscelis adeliae | reverse complement strand
AGTTTTTCTGTGTTTCTTTTTGAAATAAAAATAATCTAAATGACCTGGTTTACATTGCGGCCTCATAAGCAATTGTATGAAGGATGGTGAACAAAGCATTAGCTTGAGAATGAATGCTAGAATAGGAAGGGGGGAATGGGACTTCTTTAGAATATATTCTCTCTACCAGAGAGAATATATTGTGTAACTGCACCCTTTGTTACCATAAATGAAGATTTACCAAGCCAAGGATTTGAAATATTTGGCTAATAATTGAATTGATTAGCTGTCGAAAATAATTAGCTGTTGATAGATATAGAAGGATTATTTTACAAGAGATATAGTGCCTAGAATATTAGAATTCCCTACCAGATGTGTTTTTGATGCTATGGGATCTATTTTGACTGGACTAACACATCATTTATGGTCAATCAAATTAATATAACATGTAAATAGGAAATATCTTGTGGGGTTTGATTACCCATTTCAGTTGTATAATAGTGGCTATTAGCCAAACTTTATTTGTGTATTTATTACTTTATAATGCAAAGCTCTAAAACAGGAGTAGACCATGCAAACTCCTTGAAGTGAATGATTTATTCAGTATGTTTAACCTTTTTAAAATTTATGAAATATCCACATGCGAGCCCTATAAATTTGTTCATGATAGACTGGATCTTTTTGACATGAATATAGTTTAAAACACACATCAACAATTTCCAACAGAAACAATGAACAACTTTCAACAGGGGAAAAAAAAGGGAACTGTTTGTAATAATTATTACTCCTCCACTGGACAGCTAAAACATTTGGAATGAAGAGGGAAATCAAAGTGAGTTCAAGATGGCTGATGCCAGTGAAGCTGCAACACTTCATGCAGTTATTGTGTCATTGATACAATTATTCCATTAGAGTTCTCACAAATAATGACAACAAAATGCACACACACAAACTTATACACATACAGACATACATACATGTCTATATTCACATCGCTAGTCACAGAAAATGAAAAAAGGGGTTATAGATACCATGGAAGTAAATTCATTCTGGCTGTTTTCACCAATGTTGACAAACGTTCTCATATGTACATATATGATAAGAGCTGCATAAGAAAGAACTAAGAAAATGAAACCCAGATTATTCCTTAACAGCTGATTGCAATTGAGCAGCAATCTGCAGGGATTCACTGAACCCCAGAAAATCCCATTTTATAAAACTGATCACAAGATCAGAGATTTCTCCAAGCAACTTATCAATTTGCACAACAGATATGAAGTGATAAACATGCCAGGATCCCACTGAGCTTTACAGGTAGAACAGTTGCTACATATAGATATGCGGAGTACTTTTTCAAAGTAGCCTGTGCACTGAGTTTGATATGCAGCGCTGTGTGCTTTACTTCCATGAATTCATTTTCCTTTTGTGAGTATTTCTATTAAAGTTGAAAAGTACTGATTCTGGGGGAAACCCTTTGCTGGTTAGCCTCGTTCACAGAGCCTTAAAGTGTCTCTTCTTTAATGTGATAGTTTACATATATGCTTTGCCTAGGCATAAATGGCAGTCCTGTGATTTAACCTGCTGCCTTCTGTGTCCCTGTTACTGGTGCACTGAGGGAGACATGTCCCTAAATTTATTCCAAATTCACATCTGTTTATCCAGTTGGATAAACTTTTAAGATTCAAACGTGATGGTGCTGTTGTTGGCTTTTTGCACATGTTGTCTCCTCCTTTGAGGACCAAGAATTAATTTTCTCCTTTTACAGAACAAAGATACAAACAGTTTTCTTCAGGGGCTAGTTTGCGTTAGGCTCTTCAGCACTCTCAGCTCTGTGGAAAGGCAATTCGCAGAACACTTTTCCATCTCTGTGCAAGGTTCAGTCACTGCTCCCTAGCTTAACTTCTGAAAGAGGAAAGAACCACAGAAGGTCAAAGCCACAACCATCCATTCCCATAATTGTGGGGTAGGCCAGGTGCATCAGAAGGTGGAAGAGCAGAAAATAGTTTACATAGTTGCCTGCACATAAAGAACTGTGTATTTATGATGTGAACCTGAAGTACATTTTGCAGACCATACTTCATTAAAATACTACTGCAAGCATTCATGGTCGTACAGAAAAATGTGTTTATACATGCCATTTTTTGTATCAAGCCCTCTTGTATATGTGCCTGACCCTTTAGCTTTCTTCACTTTCAAATATGTGGTGACTTGTGTGCATGCGCGAGGCTGGGGGAAGCAGTTTTCACAGTGAGTCACTGGAAAACTGAAAACACGAGGGAAAGTTAATTACAGTAATTCCTTCACTGAAATGTTCTAAAGCAACAAAATAATATAAATGATGATTTCACCTTCTTTCAACTTATTGGTAATACATAGTAATACTTTCCTATGAAAATTTATTCTAACAGTGCAGTTTGAGAGTGAAATTTTTTACTGCCCTTAATAGTTTTATAACATTCCTTTGTGTTTTAGTGTGTATGCCAGGACATTGTTGGAATTAGGAATGGATGATTTCAGCACCCTGAGAGAACTAATGAAGATTAGTGTAAGTAGTTCCATGAGGCATTAAAAATAGTGAGATTTCGGAGAGAAGACGACAAATCAAGGTTAAATTTTGTCTCCACAAAAGAATGAGGAGTGTAGTCAGATTATCTAGCAAGAGCTGTAGAATCCTTTTTGGGGGAAAAAAAAAGAAAAGCTTCTTCATTACATTCCTGTGATTTGTTCTAGTCCTGCTGACACAGGCTATTAAAAACCTTGTTTATGTTTTAGAGACTTTTTTAAAGAGCACTTTGGGGCTTTATAGTGTTTGTAGAACGTTCTTTATAGTTAAAATTACATGCTGAGATGGCAGGCTGCTGAGCTAATATATTGTTACACTGATTAAATTGATTAAAAGCTTCATTTTTGACAAGCAAATTGTAGAGGCTGAGATCTCTTTATTGCACATTTCAGTAATTCAGTTCATGTCTTGTCCTATCTAATAATCACTTTTCTGCCTCCCTGTTTAGGAATCATCTCAGCAGCGGGTACATTTTCAAAGAGTATATTAGCTTCAGATCTGAATTACATGAGTCACGGTACATTGGCATGACAAAAGTCTTATTCAAGGTAATGGCTTATTCAGTGAAACACTTGAAATATATTCTTTTTTCTTTTTTTTTTCTGTCTTGTTATACTGTGGACAAAGAAAGGGACCCTTGATTTTTAGATTAGAAAATAAGAGATTGCTCTTACTATAGCTGTGGATTGACAGGAGAGGTCATACTGCAGAAACATTTTATGTCCTACTGAGAACAACATATGCTTACTTACAAAGGTGTGACAGAGCAGAGCATAAAACCTCACAAGAAATCAGTGAAGACAGGCAGATAAAGAAGAGGATTTGGCAACTTAAATCAGCTGCAGAAGAGCTATTTTGCAATAAATAAGGTGAGTTTTTTAAAAAAACTGAGGAAATCTTAAATTGCTTTAAATAAATGTAGATGCCTACAGACAAATCTGTAGGCTTCTGATGGCTGTGCGAAGTACAAAGTGTTCACAGCTTGCCAACAGGAGAGACTGAAGGCAGTCCAGAAATGTGAGTCGGCTGATAGTACTACACAGATATCACTGTCAGTGCCAGACAGAAACTGCACTTCTGCACTGCACATTCCTGATTTGATACAGTCATTAAGCATTTTTCTAGGTAAAAGCAGACTTGTTTAGTCAGAGATCAGTGCTCAGCCCAGTGACTCTATTAAATGAAGAATACACTACTTGCCTATATTACAGCATGAAAGGTAAGAGGATGAAGTGTGTCTACCTGGTTCAGACCGAAGCTCCATTAGCTCAGTACCCTGAATTGCTGATTCTGCTCAATGAACCATAAAACCCAGCTTCTGGATATCAGAAGTTTAAAAACTTCTGGAGTGGTGGTGACGTTCTGCCTATTCTATTTGGATGCCACTGATGAAGCTTATCTTTAGATTTTACTTTTTGAAATTATTTACAATGCAGGCCACGTAGTATCCTGTGACAGTGAATTCAGTAACTGAATTATGTTCCATTTTAAACCTGTCATTTCATTTGGAGACCCATTTTTCTTTTATTGTGAGGGATGTTAATTAATCATTTCACTTCTTACTTTCTTCCTACTATCCATTATGTCAGAGAGCTCTGGCTGTTTCCATACCTTATGCTGGTGAAGCACCCCAGATATAGCAGTTTCCAAAACTGCTCTAACAACACTGGCAGCTGACAGAGAACTTAGTGCAGGTGTAAAGACAGTTTAAATATTGGTATCTTGAGGTCTGCAAACAGGAATCTAAAAGGGGAAGTGTCAAGGAAAACTAAATACTTTGGGGTTGGCTTGGAGAGAGGTAAGGAAAAGCATTGAGGTCATATAGGACTCTCAGCCACATAAAAATCTGGGAGACTGCGTCTCGCAGCAGCTAGTAGTTGACATCCTTTGGTCTTAACATCTATAAACACCTCTGGAAAGAAGGATAGGGAAGTGTAGTACCTGACCATGCTTGGGAGGGCCTGCTGTGAAGCACAGGTCACTGGGATCTGATGTGCTTGCCTGACACTAGTAGAATAGACACTGCCCACAGAAAGTCAGGGAAGGAACTACAAAGCCTTCTGACTTATTTTTTTATAGTTGTTTTCTAATGAGCAATGAAAATTACAAATACCTGTAAAATTAAGGTGGGACTCCTATGTCATAAGTGTACATTAGATGTGTTATACAGGTCATAAGGGGTAGCATAATGAAAGCAATCAGTTTAGATTTCATAAAGGGCAGAAATGGGGACATGTAGAGATGACGGTCACCCTAGCAGCATTTTGACTAGTACCAACAACATGTTACCAGTCCTCAGAGATGTAGCATCTAAAATCTGTCCGACACAGTGCTGGGAATTATTTATAAGAAGTTACATTATTTTCCATCCTCATCCCTAATCTGCACGTCTATGTGAACAAGCACGTCAGATATTTTTGATCCTATCTGCAAAAGATGTCTCCACAATCCACAAATTTGGAAGTCCTTAAATGAGCCCAGCTCTCAGCCCAACAGGGAATTACATGCCTTTCTTTTCTGTATCCCTGTGAAAGAACTTGCTTGGTATCCTGTAAAGCAAATAAGAGGTTATTTTGGAATTACTTCATCCAACAGGTCTTCAGCAGGCCATTTTCTGGTAAGTCTGATCCAGGATACTGGTGCATAAATTCCTGTTATATATCTCCTTGAGTGAAGGACTTTTGGGTGTTTCTAAGGGATAATTTGACCTGCTATATAGCCCTTGTCACAGCTAGGAAAACCCTTACAGCATTTATCTCTAGTTGGAAATACAGCACCAGATGAGCCTAAGGGAAAAATACAAAGTGCAAAGAAAATATATGTCCAATAAGGCTAATTCTTCCTTCATCAGCCACTATAAAAGACTACACATTGAAGCTTTTTCATTTAAAGAGGTAGAGATTTCACTCATTACCCATGCTGGATCATCTCATACACTGGGGATTTGTAATTCCTACTGACTCTTCACCCTTCTCCTCCCATAATCCACAGATTTTCTTCACCAAGGGTCTCCTTGTGAATAAGACGTGGTGATTTAGCCAATGTTTTAATTTCTACATTTTGTGCTGTTGCACACCTGTAAAAATACATTTATTATTTCATTAAGGAGACTCAAAGGAGAGCCAGGGGAACCTGTAAGCACAGCTATTAGAAATTCTGTTCTTCTGTAGCCATTTAACCCTCCTCTGCATTTTTCCATGTTTTGTATTATTACCTGTCAGTCTACTTTCAAATGACAAAGTTTACAGAAAATGCAGGCACTGTAGAATCAGGGCCAGAAGGTTTGCTATTATGTTCCTCACCAGAAGTTTGGTACAGCAGCTAATTTTAAGAAGAGAGGAGGCTCATATTCAACCATAAAATTATTTCACATTATGGTTTTTTTCAGTTTCACCCAATCTAATTTTTCTAAAATCAGAAATTTCACCATGTTTGTTTTGGATATTCAGGCTACGTTCCTTTTGATTGCTGTGAGGAATCCTCACAGCCTAATTTTAGATGCCTAACTTTGGCTTTCCCTTGCTTTCTTCCAGATATGGTGATTCAGGGCAGGAACATATTTGAAATAGTCTACCTCTTTTCAGTGTCTGTGTATGGATACTGGTAAGACTGACCTCCTGATTTAGACCTATTAATCAGTTTCCTAAAGGTAGATGATGTAAATATCCCTTTCCACAAAGGACTGGCTTTCTAAACAAGTGCACAGTTACTCTGGGACTTGGGGACCTACTGAGGATCTCACTGTTATACAGTAATGTGTTTTGGATTTAGGCATGGGATAAGTGTACATGTGTTTGGTTGATCGCGCCTTGCTTTCTGTTGTGCTGATGTGCACCTATTGGTACCCTCTAAAATTTTGAAATCTGGACTCAGATGAAAACATTTCCGCAATTCCTATCTGCTCATCACATTCCCTACAGTTTGGGCCCTTGCCATTTTTAACTGATGCTAGTCAATGTGGAATAAATACTACTTTGTCTTGGGATCTTTATGATTGTTAATACTTACAGAATGATGAATATATTTTAACAAATGTATATCCAGCTGGCTCTGGACACCTTGGGAAACAACCACAGATGTGTGGAAAAATGAGTGCAAAGACAAAACAGAGCAGTAAATTGTGCATGACATTCTTCTGAAATGGTCTTGCTTTCTGAGGTCAACTAATTGGAAGTAATTTTTGGGACTGGGTATGACAGAGCTGGGGAAGGATACGGGAAATTCAAATGAAGAAGATAACATTCGCAGAGTTCTCTGGAGCTGAAGTGACATATTGTTTCAGCAATACTCTAAGATGTCATTATTAATGAGCCCAATGACCTGGACACCTACTAATCAGTTTGAAGTTGCTGGATGAGCTATTGGAACTATCCTTTAAAAAGATATGTTTCTTATCAAGAAGGGGCTGACACCCCTGGATCATAAAGCTTGCAAAGATACAAAAAACAAATCAGTGTCCCAGATTATTTTGGGTCACTGCTGGCATCCACATACTTTATCTTTACCTACCCACTTCTCAGCGGAGCTCAAAGGCTTAAGAAAATTACCATTGCTATGTATTTATCAGTGTTGAGGCAGGGCACTATGGAAGGCTCCAAGATTCCATTCAGCTAGATATAAGAAAGAAATTTTTTACGCTGAGGGTGGTGAAGCGCTGGCACAGGTTGCCCAGAGAGGTGGTGGATGCCCCATCCCTGGAAACATTCAAGGTCAGGTTGGACAGGGCTCTGAGTAACCTGATCTAGTTGAAGATGTCCCTGCCCACAGCAGGGGGGTTGGACTAGATGACCTTTAGAGGTCCCTTCCAACCCAAACTATTCTATGATTCTGTGATTCTATGATTCTATGATTATTTGCAGTGAGAAACTGAATTATGCTAGTAGAAGCATTATGACCATTAATTTCTATTGTGATTCTTCTTCCCATTCTGAAAGATGCAGTCCATTTTCTGATTCTTGGCTAAAGAGCTCTGAAACATGGTAACAAGCTCAATTTATGTACCACATAGCTACCTCTGAGAGCTTTTGATGGGTTTTTGGTGGAGGATCATCAGCCTACATTTAAGGCAGAAGTCCAGCCCTGAGGAGGCCCTTAGGTCTTGCATTGCTTATGAATCCCAAGCCACTGAGAAGGATCTAGAAAGGTGGTTTCAGAGACTGCTGAATAACTGGAAAAAGATATGGACTCCTATTAAAGTTCACTAGTACTTTCTCATCTGAAGCTATATGGTACACTCTTGTGGATAAATAGGGATAGAAATTTCCTTGCATTTTGTACTACTGCTTCCAACCTAAAAACCTGGCCACAATTAAGCAAGGATCCGGAATGAATACTGAGCCACTGAAATGTCTTTTCATTTATTGCAACAAAGTTGTCTTTACTCAGTTCTTCACAGAAACACAGTTTGCATTTATAGAGTACTTGTAAAGTAAAGAGCCAATGTTTCTGAATAAACTCTGTGAAGAAAAGTCTTCAACCATACACAAATTTGAAAGCAATTGGAATGCGTTTTTGGATTAATTTAGTCTATCTAAAAGAAATGCTGTAAATATTAGTTTGTTCCCAGTCTAATAATGATTTTATCCCATATACTTACTGCAGTTTAACACTATCTCTACAAGGACATTATTTGGTTTTCATTAGCTTAACATATGACAGATACAGAGTTGACAAGGTGTTCATGACACAAAGTAGAATTATGTTTTTATGTGGGTGAAGCTTATCCCTGCATGAATCAAGAACTTCATGACAGTGAATGCAATGGTGACACTTCAGCAGCAAGTCACAATAACTGACTAAAACATCTTAAAAAGTTTTCCAGAATGCGTATGGTCATGATTTGCAATGATCAGATAGGTAGCAAGAAATTAGTGTAAGGACAACCATATGCAGAAGACTGCGAAATGCAAAATAACATGTAAACAGAGAAAATCATGACTGCAAGTCTAGCTTAATTTTCAAGAAAAGAAAAAAAAGAAAGCTTTACTCCTATTTATATTATTTATATTTATATTTTTATATTTATATAGATAACTGTTCACACAAGAGAATAACAAGTGTTTTCTAAGATTAACTTAAGGCTAAAACTGATGTATGATGCTAAACCAAAATCTGCATGACTGGGAAGCTATTCTTCAGTGACTGACTACTGCTTACATTTCTCTTAGAACAGTGTTAGAACAAAGTTGGTTTTTTTTTCATGATACAGGCTAAAAATCAGAATTACTTGATCTCATACATGTCAAAGTTTGTAACAGAATGCATAAGGGTAAACTATAACAATAAAAATAAACAAACAGTGAATGTAAATCTTATCTAAAACTATCATGGCAAAGGATACAATATGGAAAGGTATGCCATATATTTTTTCTCGGATTCCTGACTTGATATTTTTATTTCATCAGGCATAATTACTCTAACCAGATTTAGCTGTATCTCTGAATAAAATGCTAACTCTACAAGAGGTCACAAGCACTGCACTGTTGAAGCGTTGAGTCTTGACAAAAGGCTGGGTATGAATGGTTTATATGAGGAATATTATATACTGAGATTTTGCATGCATGTTCGCGCACATGCGTGTACATGCACTCACACGTTTGTGTGGTTCAGAAATCTTTCACAGGAAAGAGAGTACAGGTCTATCTCCTAATCCAGCTTCTCTGAATATCATTGAATTTACAGAATTTGTTATGTACAGAACTTATTATTATTACTTCAAATGCAGTATTGGAAAGAATATTGTGTAAACAGACGCAGACATATTGCAGAAAGCTGCTAAATATCAATTCTATTAAGGTTAAACTTAAAATTCAAATCAGTTTAATTACTTTTTTTTTCCTTTCTATTGCCATCATTTTGCTTATTTACTTGCAGTTAACAAAATGTGCTGCAGTGAAAAAAATAATTGCCTTTTCTTTATGGCACTCATAATTCAGAAAAGTTGTTAGCAGCAACTATACATGTAACGGGTTATACGAATTAATGATAAAGTGTATTGAAATATATTAATTTCAGTATCATTTTCAGTAAGAAGCTGAAGGTTATGATAATTGAAGTGTATGGTTGTTGGAAGTAAAAATGGACACTTATGATATACAAGTTTAAAACATACTAAGGGAAGGGTTTTTTTTTTCCCCGTAAGGTGCCATTTTATCTAAAGTTTTGCCATTTATTGTGTTAGTTTCTAATTTGCATTCAAGAAAATGTGGTCACATAGCTTCTGAAGTGGGAGTTGACTACCCCTCTTTTGAGGAGAATGGTGCTCTCTGCTGTGTCATCACGACATGATCTAGATGGGTAAAACACTCTGCAAACTCTTACCCTTGAACTGTGTGTGACAGTGAGATGGCATCTGATACCTGAAGATGCCAAGAAGCAGGAACCAGACAGCGCTTCTCTGACTTACTTATAAACAGTGATTACAGAGAAAGCTGTTTTAGAGTCAGGTGGTATAACAGACCAGTAAAGGGATTTAAGCTCCTTGGAGTGTGGCAGATATCTGGAATAAACTTTCTAGATCATGTTGCCTTGGGGAAAAATCCCTAGGGTAGGAATTTCCCAAAATATACGAGTCAGGTGACTGAGAATAAGAAAAGACTTAAATTAACTGGATTTTTCTCAGGTCTTGAAGAGAGAAAGGCCACATCTTTTCTGCAAAATGGGAGAGGCCATGAACCATTCTCTGGCTATGAGGCTAAGTGGCAAACCATGATTCACACCCAGATACCTAAAATCTCTCCCAAAACATGGTAGAAACATTTGAATTGTCTATCCAGAACCCTGAATGCACAGGCATTATCTGGGACAAGTTAGTTGCCAGAGAGGCCAGAAATGTACCAGAAAGCTAATCCAAAGGCAGGGTAAGATGTAGTGTGTTAGAATTCTTCTAAAGTAAGCTGATTGTATGAAGTTTGTTGCTGTCTGGCTTCAAAGAAATAAAACCTCTGCAGAGACTACTCTTGAGAAAAATCTCTCACTTTACATCATTTATTCCTTCTCTCAATGAGGAACAAATCTTTTAAGTCTGAAAAACATTCTACTTTGTTTTTATCTTAGCCTGATCCTGCAACAGAGCATAGTGACAAAGGAAGTGAATCCAGACTCACAGTGGGTTCAAATTTCCTACATTCTTTTCTTTGCTAAGTTTACGCCATTTTTCATTTTTGTAGCTTACCCTTATGCATTATGTCATAATTCATTCATAAAATTCCCTTCCAGTTAAACATCAAAGGGTACTTTAGGCTAAAGAATGTGTGTTTAATGGATCATATATTTAGATCCAACTGCAGTTATTGCGAAGCTCATGATTCAAAATAACAGCATAATCTTCTGCTTTGGTTTGTGGACTGGTCTCTTGTCTGTTTCAACAATGAGATGTTGATTCACAGAGTCAAGACGATGTTGTACCCTACTAAGGAGGAGTAGTTGTTGGTTAGTTCTCCAGGCAGCAGATTTATATTGAATGGGTGGGACCTGAGACAAGGACGATGATACAGCATAAAGTAGATAATTTTGTGTGGTACTGGAAAAGATTGAACTGGAGAGACATTTGTGTTTCTAGACTAAGACAATGATTAGTAATTATTGAAACAAAGAAAAAGTCAAAACTGAGATTGCAATTGTTACGATGGAAATATCAAGTGCGTTTTTAGAAAGCTTATTTTCATCCAGGCCTTTTAGCAATTCAGAGCAGTTTGGAGCAAGGCTGTTTTAATACCTGTGATCAGTATAAATAGCACATGCTGGAAGGAAATGTTGTCTCCGTTGACCAATGCTTTTATTTTATTTAGCTTAGTTTAGTTTAGTTTCTTGCAGTATCGCATTCAAAGTGCAAGTCAGATGTAATCTCTTTGGGTACATTCCTACTCCTGCCAGACGGGAAGAAACAAGTAAGATCTTCTCCATAGCAGCCAGAGTGGTTATTGATAGAGTGTCACTCAGTTGCTATGCTCCCACTTCTGAAAGGTGGGAGGGGAGGCTTTCATGAATCAGACAGTGAGACACTACACTGGAAGAAAAGAAAGAAAAGAAAGGCAGAATAAATGAACTACAGGGAAAAAGGAAAAGAGAATTTGTGAAACTTCTTCAGAAAGTCTCTGGCTCAGAATTATTTGGAAATGGGAGCTCAGGAGACAAGGAATCATCCTCTCTAAGCTGCTGGGAAGCACACAGAGCTCTCAGAGGAAAATAAGTTGCAAAGCTGGGAAATGTCACTAACAATATATCGGTCTGTTTCCCCTCTCTCACTCCTACTTTCTCCCCATTTCCAATGATTTAAAGTGAGCTGTGATTAGCCTGGTGACCCTGGTGGGTGATTTCCCTGAAGAGAAAGTAAACTACAATATTTAAATGTAGCGTTTGATATAAGCGCGAGCCAAGCCTCACCTTTTTATGGCTGGAAAAGAAGGAAACACAAGAGACTTATGATTTCACTTTAACAGTTGTGCTAATAGCCAGATTGGCTGGTGTCAGAGTGTGCCTGAGATAGACCTCAGCATTTTTCTGGTGTAAAGGAAGAAATCACAAGAGACGTTCTTTTTCCCCTGTCATAACCAGTTGTTTGTTAGTTGATCCCAGTAGTGGATAGAATTGTGTATCCTCTTTTTTTCCCCTCTTGCATGTGTTGAGTGTTTGATCTCTCTCCACTGAACTGTGTTCTTTAAGTTTTATTCTGGTGTCCATTGAAAGCTAGAAGAGAGCAAAAAGACTTTTAGCTGAATACTAGCTATACTGCACAAGTTGTAGTTTTGTGCTCCACAAAAATTAATTGCCAACAGTCCTCAATATACTTGTGAATTTTGAAAAATGAAGAGAAGTATTTAGAAACGTAGGGCTTGCCATACTGGGTCTGGCTTGAGATCCATATCGTCTAGTATTTTGTCTCTGGGAGTGGCCAGAAGTTAATTAAAGAAGTGCTTTTACAGAAAATTTAAACATGTGATTCCCTGCTCTGTTGCCAATGTAACATTAATTTTGGCAGAGGAAATACATGGCATCTGTTAATAGACAAGCAAAAGGAGCTTCATGAAGGAAACTAAAATAATATGTGTTTGGATTTGTTTGTGTAAAGTAATTCATGGCTAATTGTAAGCAGATACTACACTTAAATACTGGGTTACATCCTAAGCTGATGTAAATCTTATAGCTCCATTGCTATCAGCAGGGCTATTCTGAGCGACATATGCTAATGGTGTGATTCATAGTGAGAAAGACCGATTGCGATAACAGAAATTCCAATTCAGAGTTATCTTTTCTTCACTTTTTCCCTCTTTTGAAGTCTATTTTAATGTCCTTTTCTCACTCAATTCAAAAAGTTATACTTCATTTGAATTTATAAAGCAAGCTAAACAGAAGCTTAATCTTGGTCTGATTCTCTGCTGTCCTGTACCCTTTGTAGCCACTTCAGAATAAATGTGAAAGGTTTCCACTTGTATTTAGTGGCATTTGGTATTCATTTCACCCAAGTATAAATGACAGAAAGGATAGAGGGCAACATATGATGGAAGTACAAAGCCGCAGAAGAACCAAGGGAAAGCAGTGTGTTTCTGTTCATGATTCTTTGATGGCAGTAGGTTAATCGCGAAAAACAGATATGTGTTTTGTGAAAAAGAGGTGCACAGTATGTTCCATGCTATGTCAGAATGCTCTCTCTGTAGGATTGTTAACAACAGATAACCAAAAGAGGCATAAAACTGTATCAGCCTTGCATGTAAAATGTCAATGCTAATTACATGTAAAGTAGTTTATACTTCCATTCAAATTATGCATCCAAAATTCAGACTGGCTTCAAAATCCAGAAAAGCAGAGTTGTTCACAGTATGACCTCAAGTGGTTTAATATATTTAACAAGACTTTTAGCTATATTTATGTTACATCTGACTTTAAAGATATTTTCTAGCAACGCCATACAGAAAAAAACCACCAAAATATGAGATACAAATATTCATGGCGATGAGATACAAAGTTAACTTTTGATTTCTTGGTGTCTTAAGCAGATTATGGTTTCTATCAAGGCTGAGCAGTTCTAGCAAAACAAGCTATTTATCTGCTGTCAGCTTTCAAACTATAATTTTTTATTGTTTTTTGCATTGTGTACCAAGCATATCAGATATTCCACCACATGCTAACATTACAAATTGGTTATTTCAAACCTGTTAAGATATGTATACTTTGGCAAAGGAAGAGAACATTGCTAGTAAGAGACTCAGCAAATATGGAGAACATTTTTCATAAATTCTGAAGAAAAGTTAATTAACAAACCGTATGGGAGTAAATAGGAAAGAAAAAAGATGCTGTGCTAGCATGAAGACAGCAGACTGAATAAAGGCAATCATATGTGCATTCCAGAGGAGAAATAAAAGCAATATCTTTTTAGTCAGAAAGCACCTCTGAGTCTGATACAATAACTCTGGTAATCATATCTTAGTGACTTATGATCAAATCCAAAACAGTGTTAAGCTTTTGCATTGACAAGTATGATCTAGAGAAACTTTCCTCAGTAACTCCCTGATGAGGGAAGCCCTCTGTCAATGGAGTTCCCCCTGCGCCTGCAGCTCAACTATACACATTACCAGGGCTGCCTGGCCTCCAAAGGTGGTTTCCTAGCATTCATCTAAATCTGGCTAGCTCTAAACCAAAATATCTGAATCAAACTCAGTCTGGTCACTTGAAAAAACATCATCAATAACAGTGACATTATGCCCTGCAATTGAAAGCTCCCAGAAAAAAAGGTTTCTTCTCAGCAAATTGCAAAAGAGAGGGGAATATATGTCATTGCATAGCTAATACTAGTGAGCTGCTGCTAGAGGATCAGCGTGCAAGAAGGGATATGATGCCCCGTCCAGTTAGAGCACTCCCACCAGAGCTGGGGTATCTAGCATCAACGGCCTTGTAATAGTGTTCAGCTCAGGTACAAGAGTGCTTGAGGGTGGTTCCTGCTGCCAAGGTTGTGGGGGTTTTGTTGTTGTTGTTGGTGGTGGTTTTTTGGGGTGTGGTGTTTTGTTTGTTTATTTGTTTGTTTTTAATTAATGCAATGTCTAATTCAGAAAAAAAGCAGGGAACTCATAGGTGGGAGATCTGAGTATCCATAAGCAGAATCAAGAACTAAACCCAGATTTTCTACTTTCTGGACAAAAGGTCTAAAGAACAAACTAGTATATAAGAAAGGTTTCTGCAAAGCTGCATTTTAAGTGAAGGAGACAATAATAACAATAAGCTTTTCACATGTGGTTAGGAGCCCAACTACCTTTGATTAATTCCCATGAAGTCCTTAAATCCTTTTGAGGGCTAAAGACTGAAGATCCCAGATCCTATTAAAAGCCAGTACAATGTAGCTTCCTAAATATGCATCAGTTCAGTAGAAGGGATTGCTATTCCCCATCAGAGACACCCAAGCCTTCCATGTGCTCATTCCTTGCAAGTGACAAGTGAATTTCAGCACAGAGATTCACCTGGAAACACAGACAGCATTTGCAGTATTATATTACAGCAATTACTGAAAAGACTTAGTGAGTCATATGGTATTCATTTATGGTGTTGTTACCTATGTGGATATGGAAAGGAGCTCATATAAATATTTAATGTATACCATTAACTAAACCTATAGAAACTCCGTAAAGCATATGTTTTACCTGATTCTATTATGAGTAATTAGAGTAGTGCCTAGCAACCGTAATTGAAATCAGGGCTTGTTTGTATGAAGCAATGTGCAAGCATATAATAAGAGATGGTCCTGACCTCAAAAGAAATCATAGAAGGCATTATGTAACTGCCTTCTTGCTGTATATTATAATGTCTTACACAAACTTCTCAAGGGCCTCTTTGGAATTTCAAGAAAGACAGAAAAGAGTATTTTAGAATTTTTAAAACTATTCTAACTTATGCCAAACCTTAGCTGGGGCATAATTAAATAAGTTCTACTCCGTGATATTTATGAGTTAAGTGCAAAGTTTAATGTTAATACTCTCTGGCACGTTCACGCAAGGTAAAAATGTGTTCATTTGCAGCTGTGTCTATGAAATATGTAAGTCAGATCTCCTTTTGGAGCCTGAAATTGTCTTTGAGACAGTGCACTGAAAAAAGTGTTTTGGGTACAGTGGTCAACAACCCATTTGATGTAATCTGTACCATCTTTGTGCAAATGTTTGTAGTCAGTAGTTTAATGTTCCAAATCTTCAGGAACTATTAGGGTAACTTCAAGTTTACTTCCTGGAAATATTGCTACAGGAGAAACTCATCCAATGTTGAAGCAAAAAGCCCAGGTCAGGTTCTTTTTTAAGTTCAAAGGCACATAATATATTTTGCAGTTCCAGATCAGCTCTGAAATTGTATCACAAAGTCCCCCAAAACTTTGATACAGGGAAGATTTCTTTTGGTGTGGTTTGGAAGGGAAATGAAAATTCCTGTGCTTTTTTATTTTTTTCTTCTTTTCTTCTTACCACCTAATTCAACCATGCATGTTAGAAGAAATAAACATTTGCTACTGCAGGATCAAAGATGAGACAGAAAATGCATGAATGTTTAAATTACATATTGAGGGAGCATGAGGAAAGAAAGCTTTGAACAAACAAGGGCAGATACTCACTTTGGGAACTGCTGTGAGTGTTGCTCAATCAATGTCTCAACAACAGGCGGTGGTCTAGTTGGGAAGGTCTGTAGAAAGGCTGCAGCAGAAGCCATTCCTGCCCAGAGTAATTGCTGGAGGAGGAGGTATCACACTGTGTGGCTGGAGTGCTCTAGCCACCTCCTGTGCCCGTGGGTACACTACCATGCTTGGGCAGCGACCCAGCACAGGCCAGGGGGAGTGAGAAAGGACATTGCATCAGGTCAGCAAGGCACTTTACTTCTCATCCAGCCCACACCCAGAGACTGCAAGAGGCAGAGTCTAAGCTACTGGTAAACTGGGAACAGAAGCAGATGTATGTGCAATTCACATCCCTGTCAGGTTTGGCTAAGCTGTGGGGTGGGGAAACACTGTGCTGTACAGCTAGCGTTCAAAGAAGTTTATAGCCTGTGTAAGTAAAGAGCAAGGACAAGGCACAACAGGGTTGCAGCAAGATTACAAATGCAAAACCCTCACTAGCATTTCTCTGTACTCCTCTGCAGTGTCTGTGCAACAGTTCTTTTCGTTTGGCTCCAGTCTTAAAATATCACATGCTGCAGCATCAGGAAGGAGTCAGGAAACCTGCAAGCCACATAACTGGGAAGAATCTTATCATCCTGGATCTCTGCATTTCTCCCATCAGCTTGGCATCTCTTGAATCTTGGAGGCTTGTAGGAAGGCCTGGGGTTAAAGAGGCATACGGGTGCCACTGTGTCTCTGTCATGGTTTAACCTCAGTTGGCAACTGAGCACCACGCAGCCGCTCGCTCACTCCCCCCGCAGTGGGATGGGGGAGAGAATTGGAAGGGTGAAAGTGAGAAAACTCGTGGGTTGAGATAAAAACAGTTTAACAGGTAAAGCAAAAGCCACGCACGCAAGCAAAGCAAAACAAGGAATTCATTCACTCCTTCCCATGGGCAGGCAGGTGTTCAGCCATCTCCAGGAAAGCAGGGCTCCATCACGCGTAACGGTGACTTGGGAAGACAAACGCCATCACTCCAAACGTCCCCCCCTT
>NW_008825619.1:3128500-3129240 GCF_000699105.1 Pygoscelis adeliae | reverse complement strand
GGATTTTTCAGTTTAGGTTGAGCACCAGTTGACTGCCCCCTAATTTGAAGTTTTAAACTAACCAGTCTGAGTATATCTGCACTTTGCTATTGTAACCACCTGGGAGGGTAATTTGGGAAGATAACAGTGTATCACAACTGTGTAATTCTGTCTCATTTTTACTCAATTTAGGTAAATGCTGATCTAATTCTTCTGAATGTTGTAAGTATTTAAAAATGCTGAGTGGCACATAAAAATAGTTTTTAAGGCCCAATTACAGATAAGACTTTCATCTCATTTAAAGATCAAAATTTAAACATATAATTAAACTTAAATAAAATTTTGCTGAATATGGTTGGTTTGCTGGATAGGTGTCTAAATGACTTGACTGAGGTGTCAGGCGATTAATTCTTTCAGATGCTGCAGCATAACTTCTGCTGGCAGCAGTGCTGCCAGACCAGTGCTCTGTTTCTGTTGCAGGCGGGAGGCAAGATCAATGCCACAGGTACCTGTGCGGCATCATTTCAAGATGAGCAGCAGAAACACAACCTAGGAGTGCTCTGGATAGGAATGTCAGGGAGCATCAAATGCAGACAGAACACTTTGATCTTCTGTTGTGGTTTAACCCAGCAGGCAGCTAAAGACCACATGGCTGTTTGCTCACTGCCCCCACCCCAGTGGGATGGGGGAGAGAATCAAGAAAAAAAAGAAAAATTCATGGGTTGAGATAAAGACAGTTTAATAGGACAGAAAAGGAAGGG
>NW_008825619.1:3127448-3128254 GCF_000699105.1 Pygoscelis adeliae | reverse complement strand
CTCAGTTGGTAGAGCATGGGAAGCAAGAAAGTCAACTCTATCCCAGCCGAAACCAGGACATCTTGTCACATTGAAGAGTAGTAATGCAAACCACTTCCCAGAGTAATAATATGGTATCCAACTTGGCAGAACAAAAAAAAGAGAAAAATAGGCTTGGAGACAAGGAATTAACAGGAAATTGTTGTCCAGCAGGTTTGTAAGAAATTATTTCTGTCTGATGTATCCCAAAGGAAAGGCAGTCTCATGGAATTTCTGGACTCAGAAGTCAATGGTGAGATGGCTACTGATTGTATTGGGCTCTGCCTGAGAACCTAGGCAGAGTATTTGCTCAAAATAAACAAAAAGCTGCTTAGAAGTTTATACACCTTAACTGCAATAGTTAAAGGATCTAAAATAATAATAAGAGAAGAATAAACAAGAAAATAACTCCCAAATTTCCAAATCATTCCCTCTGAAATATCACATTTTTTGTCTTGAAAAGTTAGGATTTTTCTATGTATACTAAAATGCTGACTAGCAAGAAGAAATTCAACACAGAAATATAATAAATGGGAAGACAGTTGGTGCTAGATTATAAATCATGACAAAATTTGAAGGCAACAATGACATAGAATCATAGAATCGTAGAATCATAGAATCATAGAATCACAGAATCATAGAATAGTTTGGGTTGGAAGGAATCTCTAAAGGTCATCTAGTCCACCCCTCCTGCCGTGGGCAGGGGCATCTTCAACTTGATCAGGTTGCTCAGAGCCCCGTCCAACCTGACCTTGAATGTTTCCAGGGATGGGGCATCCACCACCTCT
>NW_008825619.1:3124023-3126376 GCF_000699105.1 Pygoscelis adeliae | reverse complement strand
CGACATCTGTAGCCCTTCCTGTGTCCACTTATGTAGTCACTCCATCATAGAAGGCCACTAGGTTGGTCAGGCAGGACTTGCCCTTGGTGAAGCCATGCTGGCTGTCTCAAATCCCCTCCCTGTCCTCCATGTGCCTTAGCCCATCTCCACTGGGGCTGTAAAGTTAAATCTTTATTTAAGATTCTAAGTTGAGGCAGCAAAAACAAATGCATGACGAAGTCTAATCAAACAATATTGCTAAAGAATATTTATTATAAAACCAAAATGTCAGGGTAAGTGGTTCAACTTCACAGAGACTTTTTTTTTTCTTTATTAGTTTTTACCTTCTGTAAGATTATTATGTTGCTAGCACTTATTACTTTTCCAGACCCAGGTGGATTACTGGTATGCTTTGTTAAGCCTTATTTGTATTGTATTTTCTCATAAAGCTTAAGTAAAACTGAGAAATGAGGACTACAGACAAATCTATAAGTTGTTGTCTACTGCTGATGTTCTTGGAACTATGACCTTAATAGTGGCCAGCTACAATAATTATAATTGCTCTTTTTATTAGCTCTGCTATTCTCATTTTGCACCTACAGCACTGCCAGGCCTTCCATGTCATCAGGAAATTGAGGAAGCAATGCACACTGGAGTCAATTAGAGCTTTTTGGCACGTGTTTCTACAGTACGTGTACTTCTTAAGATGGGATTTGGGTTATTTTTCAGGCAAAGAAATACTGAAAAGAAAAAAATAATAATTGAACCTCCATAGAACAGACAGGAATATTCAGTGCGAAGAATGAGAATAAGTCAAAAGGTCACTGATATGAGATATATCAGTGAAATGAGATATAAAAAAAAAAAGGACATGGAAGGTGACAATAAAAGAAGACGCTTCAATACAATTGCAATGCTTTAGCAGAGGGAGTTTGTTAGCATTAAGGCCCAGTCCTCAGCAGCTCAGTAACTGTGAAGCTTATAGGAAATCTCTATGAATTCATTCCTTCAGTTATGTGCTGTGTAATCTTCATGGTTTATTTTCCATGAGTGCCAAGACAAACGTTGTGAATAACAATGGCAGTTTAAAAGCCCATCTGGTCAAAAGATAAAGAAGATGTGTTATGTTGAGTGTTAGTGTACACTAACCCGTTCAGAGAAGGTATGTATGTATTGTTACTGCTCTGTGCTTACATACTTATTCCTTATTATGGTTATGGCCAAGCTTTTTCTAGGAAATAAAACTTTCTGCCACACTTACACTTCAAATTTACTCAAAACTGAGTAGCAGGTATCCCAGAACAGATGCATACATAACTCTGCTGGTAACTTCCCTCCACTGTAGCCATCTATAAATCAGTGTATAAATTTGATTCTCATTTATTAACTACTCAGTTTCCATAATGACCTTTAATAAAGGTCTGATAAATGACTTTTGGATGCTCAAGTAGGTTATATAAACTGAGTTTTCCTTATAAGCACTAATGTTGACCTCTTTGAAGAACGGCAATACATTTTTGAGGTAAAAAACGAATGAGAAAGACTGCTCACAATTACAAAGGAAATGATTTTTTTCTGTGTCCATGGTTTCTAATTTTACTATGAAATTCCATATTTGTCAGAGGTTTGTTTGAATTTGAACTTGTTAAACTTCTTCACAATCCTTTTTTATTAATATTATTTAATGCTGTTTCCGTTTAGGAATCATCCAGTAAAAATTTATTTCCAGATTTCAATTGTAATATATAAGGATATATTTCCAGTGGAGAAACTGGCTGCTCATGACTTGGATGGGCGTACTCTTCGCTGGGTAAAAAACTGGCTGGATGGCCGGGCCCAGAGGGTTGTGGTGAATCCAGTTGGCGGCTTGTGGGGATTAACGGCACGGACTCTGGCAGGCAGCAACCAAAGACCTTTATTACTCTTTGTCAGCGTTTTTTATAGCAAACAGAAGTGTTCACGTGCTATCTGCAGCTTGAAGTTAGGTTATAGCCTTGTGTTCACGCACGTCTATGCTCTAGCGGATTGGTCTGTTTTCCCTGATCACGCGACATGCCTTCATGGCCTTTATCTTGTTTATTCCTTTTCAGCAGCTCACTACTTCCTCCTTTATCTTCTGCTTATGTGTCTTCTTGTGCCTCAAGGGTACAGTGCTTGCTCATCAAAATCAAACTCAGTAATGTCCATTGCTGAAGTTCCCATCCCCACAGCAGCTGGTCACAAGTGGTGTTCCCCAGGGCTCAGAATTGAGGCCAGTTCTGTTGAATATCTTTATCAATGATCTGCACGAAGGGATCGAGTGCACCCTCAGTAAGTTTGCAGACAACATCAAGTTGGGTGGGAATGTTGATCTGCTTGAGGGTAGGAAGGCTCT
>NW_008825619.1:3120279-3123282 GCF_000699105.1 Pygoscelis adeliae | reverse complement strand
GGAAGTGGTTGAGTCCTCATCCCTGGAAGTATTTAAAAGACGTGTAGATGAGGCACTTAGGGACATGGTTGAGTGGTGGACTTGGCCATGCTAGGTTAACGGTTGGACTTGATGATCTTAAAGGTCTTTTCCAACCTAAACAATTATATGATTCTATGATTTTAGGATAAATTTCCATGGTTTTCTTTCCATGTGTTTAACTTCCATGATAATAGCCTCATTCCACTATGTGTTAGTAAAGAACCGTGAGTAGTGTAACTTCAATTTCTATTATGTTTTTCCAACGATAGGAAATTAGTTCTGAACCTAAACAAAACATTGTTTACAACATTTAAGTAACACCAGCTGGCACACTTGTCATCATTATTTCTGTTGATGAATCTGAGGATTACAACTCCTATTAAAATCACACTAATTTAACAAAGTACAGCTAAAGCCTAAAGCTTGCAAAAGGAGTATGTGCCATAATTTAACCTGAGGATTGCTATTAATAGTCATGGAATGTGTGATATGCAATGACCCGTTAATTGCCGTTGGTTCTTTTTTCCTTGAACATATTAGTTAATATTTTTTTCTGGAAAATTGGCTTTTTTTTAAACTGGATTTTGACATGATATATAATGACAGTTTCATAACACATTTGGAAGCTGCTATTGATTTTTAAGGTCATTCGCATAAGGATGTTCCATATTTTCCAATACTTGATGATGGTATTAATAATGTGAATATGGTGATATTTGTGTATTTTAGTACAGTGTTGCTCTAACATATAGGAGGAAGATATTTTTCCTCTCTCTGTCATTCCTCTTTAAAAATAATGACCTGCATTTGTCCATTTTTGGATGTCATTTCTGTGTCTTAACTTTTTTTCATCAAGGCATCCTGAAGAGATAAAACTATCAGATTCTTTATGAACACCAAATCTTTATATCATACAATTCCATTAAGAATAGATCTAACAAAACCAGATTTGATGCTGAGCCCACCAACAGCCAGCTTCCTCTTCATGAAAATGAGATCTGAGGTTTTGATACATTGTTTTGAAAAAGTGAAAACATAAATCTTGCCAGCCCTATAGTGCGCTATGAATAAAACAGCAATGCATTTACCAAGATGTATGTCCTCATGGCTGAGAACAGACTTAAATATTTACAAATACATTAATCAAAATGTTTCTTTGCAAATACCTTTCAACCCATGGGTTACTTGAAAAGTCTTCACTACAGTAATTAGTGTCAATATTTCATATTCTCCGTCTGTCCCGAAGCTTATTCTTGAAGCTTGGTGAGGTGAGGTGTCTTCAATGAGGATGGCCTTGAAACCTTTTTGTGACAGAGTGTCAGTGACATGCAGGTCAGTCTCTGACTATGTGAATTCTGAAATCATAAAGTGACTCCTAGGTTGTCAGCAGTGTGATCACCATAGGAGCAGTGGTGTGCATTCAGATTATCCTAACCTGGAGAAGAGGAACAGGGCAGATAAACTCTCAGAAGCTTTTTTGACTTTCTTTTTGTTATTCTAAGGAGCTACCTGTGCAAACAGTGTACCTAAATACACATTCACACAAATAGCATTGATTCTTTTTTTTTTTTTTCCTACAAACATTCTTGGGGAAGAAGAAAAAATAAACAGAGAGAAAATGTTAAAAAATATTTTTTCAGCCTCATAAAATGTGAACAATATTTTGTGCATATTTCAGACTCATTCATATTGCAGTCAAACAAATTGAATTTTTTAAAATAGGAGATTTTTTTTTAGCTTTGTTTCTACACTTCTGAAATTTATTTTTTGAGACTTTGACACTCTCTCTGCTTGCCATCTTTTGAGCTGTGACTAAAAGTGTTTTATGGCATTCTCTGTTGACAAATGCAATATTAGACTTATCCAAAACAGCTTTTCAGAACATTAAGGTCTGAAGAGCATGTGTCATACAATATTTCATTTGAACGTTATTAAACATTAACTTTAATTTAATTAAAATTTACCAAAAAGAGTGGGTTTCTGTTGGTGTACTGCTTTGAAGAGCACAATAAATGTTTTTGAAAAATATGTCACAACCAACAGGATAAATTGTTCATTACATGGAATTCCAAAAATATGTGCTTTAAGGAAGCATGTGTCTTGTTTCTTTCACCTACTGAAATGTCATATTTGAGTGTGCAATAAATATGTCATTAGAAAATTCACAGTTGTGAAGAAATAGAAGAATCATGGTTGAAATTCTGGGCTACTTTATGCCAGCAAGAAATCATCCCCTGACCTTGATGGAGTATTTTGATAATTTATCATATGTGCTTTTTTCAGGTGTCTATTTATATGAAATAAATCCTAAGAAGAATTTAAATGGATTTTTTTTTTTCTTCAGAAAAGAGCCCTAACCTAGGGAAGCTTCATGGGCACCATCACTTTGAATAGAAACAACATCAATGACAGCTGTTGTATGCATTACACAAATTAACCTATGGCAAATCTGGAAGGGTCCTCTGGGCATTTCAAAGAAAAAGAAAGAACTACATTTTTGTAGTTGGGATGGAGGGATACAGGCTCTTTAGGAAGGACAGGCAGGAGAGACAAGGGGGGGGGTGTCACCCTCTATGTCCATGACCAGCTGGAGTGCATGGAGCTCTGCCTGGGGATGGATGAGGAGCCGACCAAGAGCTTATGGCTCAGGATTAAAGGGAAGGCAGGGACAGGTGACATTACAGTGGGGGTCTGCTACAGGCCACCTGACCAGGAAGACCGAGCAGATGAGACCCTCTATTGACAGATAGGAGCAGCCTCATGCTCACAAGCCCTGGTCATCATGGGGGACTTCAACCACCCCGACATCTGTTGGAGGGACAACACGGCAGGGCATAAGCAATCCAGGAGGTTCCTGGAATGCGTCAATGATAACTTCCTTCTCCAAGTAGTAGAGCAGCCAACGAGGAGAGGTGCTATGCTGGACCTTGTTCTCACCAACAAGGAGGGGCTGGTGGGGAATGTGAAGCTCAAGGGCAGCCT
>NW_008825619.1:3110074-3118151 GCF_000699105.1 Pygoscelis adeliae | reverse complement strand
AGGTTGCCCAGAGAGGTGGTGGATGCCCCATCCCTGGAAACATTCAAGGTCAGGTTGGAGCGGGCTCTGAGCAACCTGATCTGGTTGGAGATGTCCGTGCCCACGGCAGGGGGGTTGGACTAGATGACCTTTAGAGGTTCCTTCCAACCCAAACTATTCTATGATTCTATGATTTCTTTTCCTAACACTAATCCAATGTTGAGAAATTTAATTCAATTTATATAGAAGATATTGCTTGAAAATGTGAAGTTGAACTGCTCCGTTTTTTTCAGAGAGAAGAACTGCCTTCGAATAAGGTGAAACTGAATGACATATTCCAAGTATTTAATCTGAAGGACTTGAGAAAGGAGCAGAAAATAGTAAGACACTGTATTGTAAATAAAGACAGCAAGTGAAATGCCATTTAAAAAAAGAGTGTATCAAAACACTACACCATTATATATAGTCATGACAATATCATATTTTTCTAATTTTTATTGCATCTTCTAATTTGCCCATCTAAATTGCAGGCTTATTTTAGTGGACTTTTTTTTCAAGTGCTGTGAACATCAGAACCAAGTGTTTGTTATTATCTAGGTACTTTTAATCATAGAATTTAATTTACTGCTAATAGTAAGAGTTTCTGAAAATCTTGTTATTTAGTTGTGCTGGAATAAAGAGAGGGATTCGTATTCCTCTTACTGATTCTCTTTTTCACAGGTTGTCTTATAATGATAAGATTCAAGATACTATTCTTGTACTTGAATGCTTATTACACAGAATTTCTCGGTCTAGCTGAAATTTCTGAAGTTAATTATCAGAAACGGAGCTGTCTGATCTCACTAGTCACTTCTGGGAGGGAAACTTGGCTAAGGTGCAGAATTTACTGTCTCTCAGAGAGCAATTTGAAAGACCACGTGAGACCTTTGCTGCTGCCTGAACACAGTCTTCCACATTTATCACCAGTTACAAGGACTGGAGAGAAGATTAGCTTAGATTTTCCCATCTGCTCTTTCCTCTTTGAACTGCAAAAGCGATTCACGGCCATGTTGTCCCAGAGCTTTATAGCTCCTTGCTTAAGCCTAAATGTCTTGATTTCCCACTGGATCATTAATTTTCCAGGCAAGGAAACTCTAAAAAGATGGTACTGGCTCATAGTCAAGGTCAGGTAGCATGGACTTCACAGGGTAAATGTAGGTGATGCTGAAGACAGCAGCTCACCCTCCACACAGCTAACAAGGACAGCAGCAGCACAGCCAGGAGGGCAGAGGCTGTCCACAGATCCCCTAATATTTCCATGTTCAGTGTTTACGTTAGGGACAAAGAAAGGTGTTTTAGCTCCCTTCCAACATGTGTCTGCTAACTGGTCTGGAAGGATGATCAGAGACACACAACAGGCAACACCCTGGCCTGCTGAGTTCAATGCAACATTGCAGTAAAGAGCTGCAGGTCCATCGAAGAAGAGAAGAAACTCCTGCTCTTGGCACAGCGCCAAATCCCGTGACCTTCATTCTTGTAAACGTTTCCATTAACACCAGTGGTCTCTGACCTCTGATAATAAATCAGTGTTAGTCTTTGCCCTGCGAAATCATTATTGCTTGCATATGTATGCCCCTGAAAAAAGACTGCTAGGTGAATCAATATATACCCAACCATGGGAATTCTTTTGAATTTTGACAGCAAACAACACATTTTTGCTATAATTTCCTATTAACACTAATGATCAAAAAATTACTTTCAATGACAAGAAGGGACTTCCCTGTACTGGTAATAGTAACCATTCACTTTATTTAACTCTTTTTATTGTTACATGAGTTTTCCATTTTTTTCAAGTGAGATTTCTATACTGGGTCCTTAAATATATTCCACAGTTACATGCTACCATATAGCTCCCCAGGGACTGAACTCATATACACAGGTGGCACTGATTGCACCGTCCAGGGTCTTTCTCATTTTAACTGTATCCCACAAACATTGATGTTGTGTCAGCATTTTCACAGTTAGCTCAATTACCAGGTATTTATAACTGAGTGGCAAAAATTCTCTGAAGATTCAGAACTGAAGGAAAGAACTTCAGGGTATGGTTAACTGTGAGAAGTGCCAATGAAATAATGTAGCATCTTAAACTCTTTTGAGGGAATGCACAGTGTCTGTCTATTTGTGTAATTTGCAGTTGCAGCCATTTTCTTATGTAGTTTTGTACTTGGAACGGGATGTATGTAGTTTTGAAGTTTATGGTTGTTTATAAGGTAAAATTATAGTTTAAAGATTTTGTATATTTTAGTTGGATATTTAAATATTCTCTGTACATCTACAGTCCCTTTACTTTGAGTGACCTAAGTGAATGAAGCTGGACTCACAGAAATTTAGACAACTCCTGAAAGAATTTTTCTAAATATCTGTTTATAGGGGAAGAAAATATTCAAATTCCTCAAGAGAACTTCTTTTTGATCAACAGAAATTATGTGGTCAGAGGAAGGCCCCCAAGGTGACGGGGCTGGAGCACTCGCCCTGTGAGGAGGGGCTGGGGGAGATGGGACAGCCTGGAGAAAGGATGGCTTCAGTGGTACCTAACAGCCCCCCAGCACCTACGAGGGGTTATCGAGGAGACAGAGCTGGGCTCCTCCCAGTGGTGCAAGGCGGGAGGGTGAGAGACAAGAGGTACAAGTTGCAACAGGTTCAGGCTGGGTATAAGGACAAACTTTCCCCATGAGGGAGGCAGTGGAACAGGTTACCCCAAGAGGCTGTGCGAGCTCCATACTTAGAGGGTTTAATGACCCGACCGGTCCAAGCCCTGAGCAGCCTGATCTGACCCCAGATCTGGCCCTGCTTTGGGCAGGGGGTTTGACTAGAGACCTCCTGAGGTCCCTTCCAACCTCAATGTTTCTGTGATCCTTTGTGATCTTTCAAGATCCCTCAGCATAAAAAAGACATGGACCTGTTGGAGCGGGTACAGAAGAGGCCCACAAAAATGATCAGGGGGATGGAACACCTCTCCTCTGAAGAAAGGCTGAGAGAGTTGGGGTTGTTCAGCCTGGAGAAGAGAAGGCTTCAGGGAGACCTTATTGCAGCCTATCAGTACTTAAAGGGGGCTTATAAAAAAGATGGGGGCAAACTTTTTAGCAGGGCCTGTTGTGAGAGGACAAGGGGGAATGGCTTTAAACTAAAGGGGGGTAGATTTAGACTAGATAGAAGGAAGACATTTTTTACGCTGGGGGTGGTGAAACACTGGCACAGGTTGCCCAGAGAGATGGTGGATGCCCCATCCCTGGAAACATTCCAGGTCAGGTTGGAGGGGGCTCTGAGCAACCTGATCTAGTTGGAGATGTCCCTGCCCACGGCAGGGGTGTTGGACTAGATGACCTTTAGAGGTCCCTTCCAACCCAAACTATTCTATGATTCTATGATTCTAAGATAATCAATGAGTTTGTGAATAGATATTTGGTAACTGCCGAAAATCAAAGCTTCTTGTTTTCATCAGACTTTTTTTTTTAAAGATCGGATGTAATGAAGAGAAAATGTAATGCCTTTTCTGTGAATATTTCCCCAAACTGTATGGAAAGCTTGAAGTGAAGTAAAGAACATGAAGTGAAAACTTAAAAAGACAATTGAGGTGTCAGAAAAAAATATTTTTATAATCATACACAAGATGTCCTTTTTAGGATTATAACCTAATATTTTATCTTCCAGTAATAGACAAGACCTTTAAATGAAGCAAATAGTTGTAGTGCTATTCAAATTCACAGAACTATGCCAATTTATGCAGGCAGAAGATTAGCTGAGATTTATCTAGGACTCTTAGCTGTGACTAGTTCAGCATCGATTGTAAAGTAGCATGCAAAAAGGCACAAAAAATTTTGTGATATGATTTTTTAATGACTCGAATCTATCCAAACATCTTCTGATAAAAATGGTACAAAATACTGCCCCAAAAACTTTTTCTAGATTTTTCCCAAATCTTTTTTTCTTAACTTACATTTTTGATAGCATATCTATGCATTTATTCAGAGAGAGCAGCATTTTTTATTTATTTGTCTGTCATTTCTATGAAGTCTGTTTTAGGACCAGAACCATTTTGACTGAAGGGTGCTATACAGAAACAAAGGTTTAGTGAAGTAAATGTGAATTCACTTGAATGCTCAGTGCCTCTAAAATTAAATCTTGACCCCATTAAAGTGAATGGCCAAACAGAAGTTGAACCAAGTGAGGCCAGCATGGGCCCCACATACTGTGTGGGTATGTATCTCTTGGTCTGAGAAATGAAATGCAGTGATTGTTTGTGGCGGCCCTGTGATATATTTATTTCTTTTCTTAGTCCCCTATCATGAAATTCACGTTTCTGTCCTGAGGAACAGACCAAATTTTCAAAAACTTGGGAGTTCCTAGCACACCCTTGACTAATTTGATTTCCAGTATTTCACCTCGAGCTGATGAGTGCAGGGGTAGCAGCCACACAGTTTTCTGTTATAATGGAAGTATAGGTAACAAATGAAATAACTTTATTGTAGATTTAATAAGGAGAAATTTCAAAAAGTCCAGAGGTTTTTCACTTTAATACTAGATCATAAAGATGTAAATATTTGGGGGGGGGATGTCTATGCCTGCGATGTGTGTATATAGATCAATTTATGTAATCTTTTAAGTGTGTTTCAAGTTTTGTGTGAATTACCTAGTCATAGTGAAATATCTAACATTTGTTTTTCATTTACTTCTTCAATACAATTTTAAACATTTTAGTAGCTTTTGAACTGCATGATACAAGACTCTGTGCCCCAGCTATAGGCCACTGAAATGAGAATCAGAACTTCGTGGGGAATTTTTTTTTCTCTCAATTTGCATTACTTTCCCCTGGTTATCTATTTAACATTAATAACACCTTATAAGTTTTGCAGTCAGGGAAAAATACCCAATATAAATACTGTAAGTAATGTAATGGACACAGGGCCCCAGCTACTGCTAGCTGGCTTAGCTTCATAGCCCAAGCAAAGCTGTACTTGTTATCATTTGACTGGTCCATCTAGTCACTGCTAGAGTGGTTATCAGGAAAAGCAAACAAAAAGCAGAGTAGTTTAATTCTTCCAGGATTTACGCTATGCTAGCTGCCACTAGGAAAAATACCAAATCACTGTCAATCCTTGTGGTATGCCATGACAGCCAGCTCTTAACATTTTTTCTGCTCCCTTTATATTTCAAGGGCTGGTACATAGACACTGAGGAGGGGGAACTTTTCCCAAACACAAGCACAGGTCCACAGTTCCTGATCCCTCATCCTCAGGGACACACCCATGAAATAAACAGCAACATTGCCTCTGATTTCAATGGACGTTGGATCAAGCTGAGGTTGAATTTGAGATTTATTCCTCATCCCATTTTATGCTAAAACCAATAGGGAAAAAAAAACATTCTCATATAGGACAGCAGTCTTGCTAACTTTTTTCTTTCCCTTTTGTTGTTCTAACTGGGATGTTTGAATCACCCTTAGACAAAGCAATTCGTGACATCTCACAATGACATTGTTGGTTAAAATTACATTTTCCAAATATTTTGGATGTGACACTGCTATCAAGTTATTATGGTAAACCACTTCCCTTAAGAAATCTGTCCTGACTGTCCTGTGACATATATCCTTGTTCAGGGATAGCGTTTTAAGTGAACTTGGACTCTGACCAAGGTTGTGGTCTTCAGATTCTTCTGTACAACTAGGCCTATTGCTACCTAGGCATTTTAATATGCCCCTGCCTGTGAAATCTAATGAGGTAGTCATAACCACTAGTGCCTGCATCTTTCCAACCTCCCAAGAAGGAAGAAAGCTCTCTTAAGGTTTTGCATAGCTAGCATTACAAAACAACCACTGCTTAATTTATCTTTTTAGGAAGAGGGGTGAAACTCTCATGGGCAATAGAAAAACCTAAATTGCTTACTTTAAGAGAGATCACTAAGAAACATTTCTGCCACCACTGTTTGTCATTCTGCTAACATTGAATCATCAAAGTGTAATACAAATGCCTCTGTATGTGCTTTTCTTGCTTGCGACTGATACAACAAATTAAAATTAGTTCTCTCCTATAAGAGCTTCAGGCTCTCTATTCACAGCACTGCTTCTAGCACTGCCAGTGAGACATTTGGATGACGGGGGAGGTTTAAAGCTATCCAAAAATGTCCCACACTGAGAACAATTGGAACAAAGATTGGCCTCGAAGAAAAAGTTGTTTTATACTGTCAGAAACACAGAGGGTGGAATGGTATTGTAAAGACCAGTTTTTCATAGCAACTAAGGACCTAGGTGATTTACATCTTTGTGATCAGTTCTGATTTTGTGAAAGTTTATTTGATCCTTCTCAGAAGACTTCTGCAGAAGAATAGGCATATTTGACAACCATAATTCTTGATCGATGAACTGGCACCTGATGTTTTTGGCCACATAAGGTGGCATTTATCTCACCTAAACCGGGCTCTAAATTTGAATCAGTCATCAAATAAACCTTCAACAGAAGGAAGCTCTCAGAAGACAATTTATCTGACCTCAGTGTTTTCTTGAAGGGTTATTTTTTATATTTTAGATGGGTAGGGTTTAGATGAATCATGTGCTGAAACATTTTTTTTTCTCTCCATTGGTTGTGAAGAAGTCTGGAAGGGACTAGCTCAGACTCAGATGATTAGATGAGTATCATCAACACTGTCCTTTCAGGGGAAAACAACACATTCACAGAATTTTCCAGAGGGATGTTTATCAGATATCATTTATTTTTGTCTGAAACTCTGAAGTGTTGAGTTCTGCCTTTTTGTGGAGGGCTTGTTAATGTCTCAAAGCACTGTAGGATGTCCCAGAGTACTGCAGAATGATGCAGAATGGTACTAATGCTACAGAGTTACATATAGCTGCCATTTGGATTCTGATCTCAAACACAGAGTACATTTTACATCATGTGCTGATGAGTATTTTGTGTCATTCCCAGTGTATGTACAAAAAAAATCTTGCTGTCTTCTTTTTGGTGGCTGCTGGCTACATTTAAATAGCTTGAAAGCTGTTCACCTATTTTGATATTAAAACTTTCAAATATCTATTCTAAGTGTGTGAAAATGTGCGGAGCATTTCCTGCAACATGCTGAGAATCACCTGCTGTAAATATGAATTTGTATTTTTCCCTGTGGATGGAACTATAAATGTACTCCATTCCACTTTTTTTAAAGATTAAGACCAAAAAAATTCTTTTAATAAGAAGTGAAATTTGCACACTACTTCCAACCATAATATGGTTTGTTTGTCCTTTTAAGAAACCACTGAATAAGCACATTTTGCCTTTTGCTCTACTGATTGAATTATTTTTTTTCATGGTCTTTTTAGCTCATGCCCAGATTGCATCAGCTTCAGAACATAGCTCTAATGAAATACAGTATTGTGAAAGTGTTCTACATAGCTCTCTGTAATACATTTCCTAAATAAATACAAATTAAAATCATAAGAGTAGACTGTGCATCAAAAGCCTTCTTTCTCAGTTCTTGGCATCTGTGGGACTTGGCCGGTATTCTGTTTTGCCAGTTGAACCAAGTAAGAGTTGGTATAATGATCCTACTCAGTCTGACCAACATCTTTTGTGTATCCTTGGAGGTTTTTCTCATCACTTATGACTTACAGTTGAACAGGGAAGAATTTTACTCTTTGCAGCCCTCAGACACTGTGCAACACAGTCCTTGGATGAATAGTTCCCTTTAATAAAAAAGATCAGTGCAATTTTTTTTTCGTATTCATATCTCCCACATGAAAGCAAGAGCTCACACTGTAACTTAATGCTGTTTCTGAACATAAGAACTCTCACTGATCAAAGGATTTATCCTATTTATTCTTCCCTACAAACACAACTCGTTGATGGGAAAGTTAAGACTATATTGTATCCTGTCATCATGTAAAACCTTAATTTGCATTGCAGGAATTAAACAAGTAACTAAATAGCAGAATGTAGCCCATAGATTATAAACATCCAAATTAATGTTCTTCAACAGTTTTTTATAGAAAAAGCTTTAATGGCTAAGTGATAACCATTTTGTCTAAGTAACTCCATGAAATGCAAACAGATATAATTAATCAACTCAAATCACC
>NW_008825619.1:3107112-3110035 GCF_000699105.1 Pygoscelis adeliae | reverse complement strand
TGTCCCCCCCCCCCCCCCCCCCCCCCCCCCCCCCCCCCCAAATAAATTCTCCCTGTTCTTGAAAAGAATTGAGCAGTTTGCTTCATTGCCGACTGTGGCAGCGCATTACACATTTCAGCTATGCACATGGCTGATGGACTCAGTACCATATCCCTTCCTGAGACAAGGCGAACTCCTGCTGATCTTGTTGCAATGCCTTGATGGGCCAAACTTCCCCCTTCTGGATTCCAGAGGTAAATGCAGGATTTCATTCACTGGCACTGGCATTGTTTAACAACACAGCACGAGTTCATGGAGAAGTTTCTATGAAGCATGAATATTGAGGAAGGAGGCTGAAAGGGGTCAAATTTCAGTAAAGGAGGAGGATAGAAATGGAGATAATATCTAAGTGGAGCAAGGGACAAGGCAAGAAATAGTCCCTTTCTGAACTATTTCTTCTGGATCCGACTTAATCTGAGAATCATGAGGATAATTTTTAACAGCTCTGCAAATTATGGTTGGATTTGCATTTAAATTCTGTTAATATTACAGGGTTTAGGGGCATAATGCAGAAGATGAAACTGTAAGTATGTGTATGTTAACAGATGCTACAGCGTAAGGAAATGGAGTGCTCTCTGGTCTGTCAGAAGAGGATGTTCTGAGCAAGCTATCTCACCTGTCCTACTCTAGATGCAAACAATAAAGGAAAAAAAAGGTAAAACAAAGATGAAGAACTGGTACTAGGTCAAAAAATGTTCAGAGCAGGATCAGAGTGTGCTGAACTAATTTTTAAGGTGGACTATTCAAGAAATCAATGCAGAATGGCAAACAGGGAATTAAATGGAGGTCTCTGTTTTTTAAATTATTAAAACCAAATGGGGTATGATACTCTTATGAAGAGCAGCTGATGATGGGTGCTGTCAAATAAAACAGACAACATTTACAAAAAATAGCTTCTTGAAAATATACTGGTCAATATACCTGTCGAGGAAGAAAGTGTCTTGTAAAAGTGAAGACAGCTCCAAGTGGGTTGGATATTACAGTTTCTATGGGCTTGACTCGGGAGCATAGTTAAACTAGATGTGTAGATAAATCTAGTCTGGTTGAATAACAGCATGCAACTTTGTGCATGACACAGTGCTTGAGCAAGTGACCTGGCATCAAATGTATCCTTGCACTGGAAGGTTGGGAGTTCAATCCCCAGCTGGGGTTAAGGCTCAGCCTTGGCCCCTGACATGAATTTAACTGAAATCTGCTCTGTCTTCAAGGAGCTAAAAAAGTCTTGTCAGTTCGAGTAAATAATGGAAGATCAAAGCTAGCTACCTTTCTGTACCTTC
Organism: Pygoscelis adeliae; assembly: GCF_000699105.1. Classification (NCBI taxonomy): domain Eukaryota; kingdom Metazoa; phylum Chordata; class Aves; order Sphenisciformes; family Spheniscidae; genus Pygoscelis; species Pygoscelis adeliae. The sequence continues at coordinate 3,108,719 of NW_008825619.1, read as the reverse complement.
TGAGATTGCAGAGGAAGACTGATCATCATTTAGCATTATCTGACCTTTAGGTTGGATTTTCATACACAGTCTGATATCACTTCAGATAAAAGGACATTTTAAATCCCTCCACTTAATAGCAAATTTGAACTGTAAAATACAATGCATTTTACAGGTATTTTGCACAGAATTTAAATATATTCATACCTTTGTGTGATGCACAAATCAGTAACTCAAAAAATTCCTTCCTCTTTTCCTTCCTGGGCTACTATATATTTTTATCACAGCAAATGTATTTCTGTAATTTAAAGCTGCGTTCTGGAATACATTTTGTTTCATTGTCATTGTACCATAAAAATGCCTCTTCCAACTTCTGTCTGAATCTTCGAAGCTAGAGAAAAGCTTTGGCTTTTTGATCCACCAGTAATAAAGCATGTTTTAATGGGTAAAGAGTCAGAAAAATACTTAAAAATTTTGTAATTTCCTAGAGAGATTAAAAGATTCTGCTATGCAATATTCCCACCCAAAACCTTGGAAACAAATCTGGACCAAGTCACAGAATATTCTTTCTTCTTTTTTTCCCCTCTTTGCCTACACCAAGATTCCTGCTACAGCTCAGCAGTGCATCTGAGAATTTACATCTAATTTAGATGGATTCTACGGTTTCTTTTTTGTTATTTCAAGAGGACTTCTGGTTGAGGCACTCACGGGCACCTCTGGAATGCAAGCTATCCTGTTTACTGAGTGCAAGACAGCACCTTGTCAACATACTAAATGTTAAAATAGTGCAGGTCCTTTAGTCTTGCACAGCATAACAGACTTCACAGTACAGTGGTTAACGCAATTCATTTAGGATAGCCCTGAGTCCTAATCCTGGCTTCCAGGACAGTTCAAATATTTTGAAATTAAAAAGTACAACTGCATTATAAGTTGGATAGCTAAGTGTATTAGGCTACACATGCTTCTATCTTCTTTTCCATCCACCCAATGAACCTTTCATTTATTTCTGTGCAACATTAGAATCATAGAATCATTAAGGTTGGAAAAGACCTCCAAGATCATCGAATCCAACCATCAACCCAACACCACCATGCCCACTAAACCATGTCCCTAAGCACCTCATCTACACGTCTTTTAAATTCTTCCAGGGATGGTGACCCAACCACTTCCCTGGGCAGTCTCTTCCAATGTTTAACCACTCTTTCAGTAAAGAAATCTTTCCTCATGTCCAATCTAAACCTCCCCTAGCGCAACTTGAGGCCATTTCCTCTCCTCCTATCGCTTGTTACTTGTGAGAAGAGACCAACACCCACCTCGCTACAACCTCCTTTCAGGTAGTTGTAGAGAGCGATGAGGTCTCCCCTCAACCTCCTTTCCTCCAGGCTAAACAACCCCAGTTCCCTCAGCCGCTCCTCATAAGACTTATTGTCCAGACCCCTCACCAGCTTCGTTGCCCTTCTCTGGACATGCTCCAGCACCTCGATGTCCTTCTTGTAGTGAGGGGCCCAAAACCGAACACAGTATTCGAGGTGCGGCCTCACCAGTGCCAAGTACAGGGGCACGATCACTTCCCTACTCCTGCTGGCCACAACATTTCTGATACAGGCCAGGATGCCATTGGTCTTCTT
>NW_008825619.1:3097406-3106844 GCF_000699105.1 Pygoscelis adeliae | reverse complement strand
CCGCTCGTGACCGGCCGCCAACTGGATTGAACTCCATTCACCACAACTCTCTGGGCCCGGCCGTCCAGCCAGTTTTTGACCCAGCGCAGAGTACACCTGTCTAAGCCGTGAGCCGCCAGCTTCTCGAGGAGAATGCTGTGGGAGATGGTGTCAAAGGCCTTACTGAAGTCCAGGTAGACCACATCCACAGCCTTTCCCTCATCCACTAGGTGGGTCACCTGGTCATAGAAGGAGATCAGGTTGGTCAAGAGGGACCTGCCTCTCATGAACCCGTGCTGGCTGGGCCTGATGCCCGCGACTTGGCTAGCTCCTCCGCCAGCTCTCTCAGCACTCTCGGGTGGATCCCATCCGGCCCCATAGACTTGTGAGCGTCCAGGTGGTGAAGCAGGTCGTTGACCGCTTCCTCTTGGATTACAGGGGGTTCATCCTGCTCGCTGTCCCTGTCTTCCAGCTCAGGGGGCTGAATATCCTGAGGATAACTGGTCTGCCGAATACCCTGACGATAACTGCTCTGCCTGTTAAAGAGTGCGGCAGACTTGAGGACTTTCTTCAGATGCCTTTCTTCGAGCATCAGGAGAGGTAAGAGCTTGAATCAACATAAGCAGGGAATTTAGTGCATGTCTGCGCTGAATATCCTGAGGATAACTGGTCTGCCGAATACCCTGACGATAACTGCTCTGCCTGTTAAAGAGTGCGGCAGACTTGAGGACTTTCTTCAGATGCCTTTCTTCGAGCATCAGGAGAGGTAAGAGCTTGAATCAACATAAGCAGGGAATTTAGTGCATGTCTGCAGTTTCCCATGAGTGGTAGGAAGGACCTTTATCTGCACCATCAACTCTTACTCTAGGTGTATTTTTGAAGTGTGAGCCCTGATCAGTTTAAATTAAACAGTGTAGAGCTACCTTGCTGAAGTGAGTACCCGGATGTGTATGCCAAGGCAATGAAGGTACTTCCCGGCTGCTCTGCAGGAGGGAGCAGAGCAGGAGGGAGCCTGGTCCTTCCTCAGGGACCAGTGTGCATCACACTGAACAGCAAGTTCTCAGCCTGGCCTCTTTCACTCTGAGTACTCTGTCTGAGCAGCACAAGCTGTTTACTTGCTCAGTGTTGATACCCTTGAAGGCTTTAGTAATTACTTGTCAATTCTTCTACTATCTTGAAAATTGCAATGATTTTTTTTTTTTTCACCCAGTGCCTCTCATTTTAAAAGCTTTTCACTGCTTCCCAGCTGAGGGTCTTTCCAGGCTAGCTGAATCTCATATCTTCCCATCATCACCTAGCTTATGACTCCACAGAGAGCACTTCCTGGCTGCCACATTTTGAATAGTTTCATGTGCAACAGCACATTCATGTGCAATATTGCTCAAAATCTCAACAATGTTTAATGAATGCTGTTAAATGAACTGGCCTGTGTACACCCTGCTAGGTTTTTGGAGATAGGCAAGGCAAATAAGTGAAATAACATGGAAAAGCAAATCTCCCAAGCACAGATAATGGAAGACAGCTCCAATATATTCAACAGCAAAATACTTGGTTTCACACTGTATCTGCCCAGCCAAAAACTTTTTTTATGAGCATGACTGTAGCACTTCAGGGTTTGTGATCTGGAGCTAGGTCTGATCTCTGTGGTATGAAAAAAACAACATAAAAACCCTAAGGGAAATTTTTTTTTTTTCATTTTAATTATTTTCACATTTTAAAGCTGTCAGGTAATTGAAAAATACATCTTACTCTTTCAGCATAAAAAAGCAAGAAAATACACACCCCAAACAAGGTGAAAGTTTCTGTGCTGCAAAATATATATGTATCATATAACATCTTTGATCAATCTAATTCCTGGAATATTTTTAAAAGCCTATCTTTAATATAATATATTAAATAACAGAACATTTTATCATTTATTACTTTTTATTTTCTATTTCTAAACAGATAGTTTAATAATCTTGAAAGGAAAACTCATCTCATTCCTTGGTTTTGCTTGTTCTGGCTTACAAGGATAAAAATACAATAAACAAGTATGTTTTAAAAACTTATCCCAATTTCCCATTCTTTTCTCAACAAAACACTCCTATAGTTTAGTGAAAAGAAAATTAGATCCATTCTGCAAAAATCATATACACATGCTTAATGTTCTGCACATGACTAGTTTCAATGAAGTTAATGGATTTTAGTTGTTATCAGAGGTAAGTGAGAATTCATTGTATGAGAAGGCTTCCTCTATTTAAAGGAAATAAAATTTAAACTACACAGTCTAGAAATAATGAGCTTACTATAAATCAGTTATTTTATTGTAATGCTATGGTTGAACAATTAAATTAAAACTAAGAACCAGAATGCACAGGAAATCAGATTTGATGAATCAGATCTTCAGCTAGTGCAAACTCATACAGGTTAAAGGAAGTCAAAGATGCAGTGTTTGAACCATATGATTATTTAGTGAAATTTTTCTATAGCAAAATAAACTGACCTTTCCAGTTTCTTGAATATCTTGCAATTAGTACATAGTTGCATGACTGTGATATCCCATTATTTATGCCTAGTTTTTACATCCAGGTGATAATCAGTAGAATTACTTGATCTGGAGCTCTTGCATGCCATTTACTGATCTTTCCCCAAAGAGATTATTCTAATACGCAAAATTCTAAGTGACTCCAAATAGCTAGTCATTTTGAAAAGACTATGAAATATATTAACATTCTTCACATTAGAATTCTATTAATTTCTCAACAGACTAAATCTGATCTTAAAGCTCCAGAGATTTTAAACTCATGGACAGTGACAAATATGGCCTTGAAAACTTCCGAATTACCTAGAAAGCTATACTTTCATGAATAATTTTTCTTCAGACCTGCCAATGAACTCTGCCTATGTCCCACTAAATTCACATGCTTGAAGGTTGCCTATTATGAGATGCTTAGTGGATCCATGTCCCCATCCAATTTCTATGAAAATCCTTCTTTTTTTCCCTTCAAAAATATGAAACATCATGTCAGTAAGTTTGATCATGTACAAATCATTCTTGGTAACAATATAGATTAATAACAATTCTGCATTTCTGAAAACAAAACCTTTAAGCATTTTACTAAAAAAAGGTACTTGCCTCATTCTGTTCATCTGTAGCGACTTTAGGATAAAATACAAACATTATTTTTAAAATATTTATGGCTTCTAACATTATAAACTCAGATGAAAGCTCATAGCATGGAGTTTATACTATAGACAGAAGGTTATCAGAAATATTTGGCTTTCAAGTATATCATGTGGCTATCACCTCTGGAAGAGAGGTGTATATGGTATGGATATATATGTGTGTGAGCACACACAGTTATGTGCAGACTCCAAACCTCAACCAGATATTGTTATTGTTGGTTAAGGAGAATGTTTGTGAATCGAACACTTAAAATTACCACTCTTTCTGAGGTTGACCGCAGCATAAAATAGGAAGATTGATTTTCAGAGTGTTAATGCTTCTTTAGAGAAAAGCTGCAACATATGGGAGAAGTAAAATGGTTTATAAAGAACGTGTGTATTTAGTCAGCCTGGATATTGCCAAAGATTAGGGATCTTTGATGGCTGTTGTTTGCTCAGTTATTGATGAGAAATTGAAGTAAGCCCTGCCAGAGGAATGACAGCCATCATGCAATACAGATCCTGTGTGATGCTAAGAGTACTCCACTGTTGTGGCTCCATGAGGACAGAAGAAAGGTAAAAAAGGAAAGGGAAAGGGAAAGGGAAAGGGAAAGGGAAAGGGAAAGGGAAAGGGAAAGGGAAAGGGAAAGGGAAAGGGAAAGGGAAAGGGAAAGGGAAAGGGAAAGGGAAAGGGAAAGGGAAAGGGAAAGGGAAAGGGAAAGGGAAAGGGAAAGGGAAAGGGAAAGGGAAAGGGAAAGGGAAAGGGAAAGGGAAAGGGAAAGGGAAAGGGAAAGGGAAAGGGAAAGGGAAAGGGAAAGGGAAAGGGAAAGGGAAAGGGAAAGGGAAAGGGAAAGGGAAAGGGAAAGGGAAAGGGAAAGGGAAAGGGAAAGGGAAAGGGAAAGGGAAAGGGAAAGGGAAAGGGAAAGGGAAAGGGAAAGGGAAAGGGAAAGGGGAAGGGGAAGGGGAAGGGGAAGGAAGGGAAGGGAAGGGAAGGGAAGGGAAGGAAAGGAAAGGAAAGGAAAGGAACGGAAAGGAAAGGAAAGGAAAGGAAAGAAAAGGAAAGGAAAGGAAAGGAAAGGAAGGGAAAGGAAGGGAAAGGAAGGGAAAGGAAAGGAAAGGAAAGGAAAGGAAGGGAAAGGAAAGGAAGGGAAAGGAAAGGAAGGGAAAGGAAAGGAAAGGAAAGGAAAGGATATACCTCACCCAGATGACATAAGGTTAAATTTTCTGTATCCCTTGTATGAGTATTTGTGGAAGAGAGGAATATCTCCCTCTGCCTTTCTCCCCAAAATGGCAAACATATCCAAGGAAGTATAGGGTGACCAGTGGCACCCTATTATTGACCTAAAAGTAGCAATAGTTGTGCTTAAGAACAGATCCCCAAAACCCCACCTAATGTCTTCACTCGTGGGGTGATGAGTAGACAGGGTAGGTCACAGAAAGCTACCTTGGGGGTGATACAGCTGGAAGCTCCATGTTCAAGCAGTCATGTAACAAAAGAGAATGTTTCCATAGGCATATCCTTTCTTTGGTAGTCATTTGAAGGCTTTAGTCATCTTTTAGTACTCTCAATAAATACAAATGGCATCATATGTGGTCTGGTAATTTAGAATAATGTTGCATGGTTAGAGAGGTTCTATAATTTAAACACTGGAGCAATCCCCATGACGGCATGAGCCGAAGACTTCCAATGGATGAATCATTTTCCTGTGCCCTATCTAGCCATTAATAAAAAAACTATATCATTATTAATAATAATAACAACATTATCCTGTATTTTATTTATTGATTATACAAGCTAAGTTTTTTGGGTATGGCTTGTTTCTTATTGATGTTTATATAAATGAAATCAAATTAATAGAGTACATAATAGTTAGTCCCTTTTGTCTACAGCTAAGCTTGCTCTTTGTAGTCATATTTATACCTTTGATAAGCAGAGAAATCTTCCTTTACTTTCTTTACTGAATACCACTGTACATTAATTCTTTCTCCAGCATTCTTTCTTTCACTTCCTAACCTAAAGACTTTTTTTTGACCATATGGGAAAAAAGTCTACGTAAACATACTGCATCATTTGTTTCAGAGAAATCACCAGGTGCAGGCCACACAGGACTTTGTAACAGAGACATCAGAGTGTTGAAACTGTCTATATGTTGTACAGCTTGTCTTTTTCACCTTGGCTGATGCCACTTCTCCCACGTCAGAAAGACACTGGGAACTTCCTCCCAGAAAGATAAGAAGCCCATCCTCGCTAGCCTTTCACCGTGTCCTTTGTGTGTTAGTTAGGAGGCACTTAGTGTTTATGCTTGATATCTGCCCTTGAAGACCTTTCCTGACCTATGTTCCAGTGAGCACAACATTTACCTGGATATCACAGAACGGTTATTTAAAATCTGTGGAGTTTATGTCCTTTAAATTTAATTTCTGTGGGGATTCATTTAAAACTTATATTCAGCACTGTGATTCATTTGATGTTGCTGCTTGGTATCCATTTCTCTCCTTTTCTCTCCTCACTTTATCTGTTGTAGCAGAGTTGAAGCACTCATAAAATAGCAGGAAAAAAAGATATTTGGCTTATGTGACAGACTTCATGTCCTGTACCTATGCTACCTGTTATCTGGGTGTAAAGGAGATTTGCGGATTTTCCGGAGCAGTGGATTAAGCCTGCCCCACCAGTGAGGTCTGTCCAATGCCCAGGAAGACAGGCAGGTGGGAGGGCAGGCAGCTGGTGGTGGAGCCATCTCAGCTGGTTTCAGGGTTAGGCTGAGCAGGAGGAAGCAGAACATGAATGTTTAACTTATGAGCACAGGTTGTATAATCACACTTTTAAATTTAATGTCACAGTGGTGATCACGAAAATACCACGCCATTTAGGGTTATTAACTTTTTAATAACTTATTGCTTGCAATAAATTGTGAGAAAGTTTGTTCTCCCACTCTTACTTTAATTTGAATTGATTTTTCTTTGCCTTTAAAGAAATTACCACTTGAAAAGGCCTCCGTCAGGAGAGTGGAATGCATGTCAGTTTAGCAGAAACCGAAGGAAATAAAAAACACATCTATCTGCATGTTGTAGGAGTTTGGCACTGAACACAATAGTATCACTCCTGAGTGGTTAGTCACGAGGGTATCCAGCTGTAAAAAAAAAAAGTTCAGTTTTGGCTTTAAGTCAGGACCTACTGTTTTTTAGCAGGACTGGAAATGTACAAAGCATAAAATGTTTTTGATGGTGCCAAAAAGTGTTTAATTTACACAGAACTCAGCACTATGGGTATGGACACCCCCCCACCCTGCCCGCCAAGTTTTGAGAGGAGATGCAGTTGTGCAGACTAATGGTCTCGATGTTTGCAAAAGGTAAAAAAAAAGTAATTGGCTTCAACAACCAATGGGAATACTCTTACTTTCATTTTGCATTATTCATTTAGCATGAAATGAGAATATGCTCGAATAAAGCATATTGGAAGCAATATTCTCTCCACAAATGAGGTTCTTATTGTGAAGTAGGAAAAATTTTCCCTGAAGCAGGGAAAAAACCCACATTTTTTTCATGCTTTTTTCATGTCTTTCTCCTTTTTATTATGCATCCTCCTAAGAATGCATAATAGTTTGCTATCAGCTTTATTTATGTTTGTTTTCAAAGCTAATAATAATCTTCCTGTAAAAAGCTTACTGCTTTGTTTTTCTAGACTAGTTTATTGGAGAGGTACAAGAGAAATCCCTATGCACGTATTTCCAAGAGACAGAGGAAATTTTATTATTCTTGTTGCTACTGCTGTTTTTAAATGGACAGATGTATTTCTAAAACTAAAAATAAATCATCTCTTGGTCCAGTCTTTTGGAGACTGTTTTGATTCAGACAGAAAACTACTAAACAAAAGTGTGCATGAACAGCTCATATGTTCAGATATAAACCTTTACGCTCCACTGACATGTATCCTCTTTCTCTCCTTATCTCTTTTGTCAAAAGTTTTCTCTGGAGGCTTCCAGCCATACACTCCTAGCTGGCTAGCTCGTTCCTACTGTATAATTTGGTAACTCCACTTCTTGGTAACTGCCACTTTTCCTCCTTCTGCAGATCAGTTTGTTGCTAGCTCTGTCCCCTCTAATGCTCATCGCTGCTGCTCTTGTGTGAAATCAGTCATGGGATATGTAGTCCCCTGGCCCTCTTTCTTACACTTTCTAAATTTACTGTCAGATTTGGTAGTGGTCATTCAAAAAACTTTATCGTGTTCTTGATTTCTGCTTTTAATGACAATATTTATATATAAATTATATAAAATCTTTCTCCCTTTTCATGAAACCTTGCTTTACTTTGCCCTTGCTTATGAGAAAGAATGGACTACGAATGCATAGGTCATTTGAGTGTATTCATATGGGACCTTACTCTGCAAATATTGTTTGCCTGATGGCCACCCAGCCACCTGACATTTAAAGAGGAACAAATTCTTTAGGAAATGATGCTTTCAGGACGCTATAATGGTAAGGAAAGCTGATGAATGCAGAGCACATGAAAACAGAGATTGACTCAAAACAGGCTGTATTTTAGACTTATAGACGATTTTTGTGCGTTTCTGCACTAGCGTCTGTTTCTTTGTGCTTTGTCTCTTTCTAACATCTAGCTTAGGAAAAGAAAAAAGAGATGCCAACACAGCTCATATGCTGTCAGAACATAAAAAAACATGTATTAAATATGATTATAAGTTTCCATGGCCCAGTGCAAATTTACTCATTGTTCTGATCATGTACTCTAATGTCTGCTCTTGATACCTGAGTGTGCTTGAGACCCACTTAAGTTTTCCACTTCTGAGCCATGAATTTCCCACAATCTCTAACTGTCATGTGCTTGGCTGGAGCAAAAGAAGTACTCAGGTGAGGCAGGAATTCAGTGGGGCAGCAGCAGCTTGCAGCACATAGGGTAGCTGAGATTTTGAGCAGGGTTGGGAACTATTGTACAGCCCTGAGGCCGTGATAAATAAAGTAGAGCCATGTCACAGTCCCCAAAACTTGCTGGGATGGCTTGAGGTTCAGTGCAGACTTGCTGTCAGAGCCCTTACCTAGTTTTTTTGGCAGGTTTAGCAGCACAGTGAGCTGTGCTGCATTATGATGTATATTTGAGATTTCCCTTCTCTGCTATCTAATGATAATGCGTTACATTTACCCTGGCATACTCAGGATCCGTGCATTTCAGAAACAATCTCTTTTTTCCAGCTAATGACATCACATCAAACTTACTTGTACATAACATACTGTGAGAAAATATGAATTTGCTAGGAGTCATTTGATAAAAGCAACTGAAGGATCAAGGGCGGAAGGGACTTATCTATGAAGATACCTAAACAATGTCATAAATAATAATGAGGGAGCACAATGAGACTGAATGGTAGAAAGAAGGACTAGGTAAACATAATGGAGGAAAATAAGGAATCAGAAAATATTACATAGGTTATATATAAGGAATTTCCATACAAAGAAAATCTTCCTGCCTAATACTAATAAGACTGTGTTTGCCTCTGAAGAGATTTACTAAAAGTATTTCTGAAAGATTAAAGAAAAAGAATGAAAGTATTTGAGATATACGATAGGGACATGCCAAAGTGGCATGGGCTCAACCAAACACATGGGGTCTTTTCTATTTCTATCATTCATAGTCCAGACTGACAGACGTGGACTTGTGCTTACCTCTTTCTCACCATGAAAATAATTTTTAGTTCTTTTCTGCCATTCCTTTCTTGCAGATTACTTTTCTCTCCAGATGTTTACCTCTAGTGATATGTCTCTTAGGCTTTTCTTTCTCTTACATCTGTGTTCCCTCTGTTGACAAAGGTATGATTGCACCTTTTACACTAGCTCACTGGAAGCTTTTGTGAGGTAACAAACTGTGTAAGAATTCATGCTTTTTGAAACACTTTTCACTAGAAAGCCGTGGCGTCCTAAACAAGCGAGTACGCTCATGATACGGAGATGTGCACTGCATGTTTTAGGAAAGTCTTTTCCTCTCTTCTAATGCCTTTCTCCAGTTTCATCTCTCTAGGCAACAGAACAACAGTTTTCTCCTTTCTACACCTGTTTTCATTATCCTTTTCCTCCTTTTGCTCTCCCCACTTCTTTCTTCCAGTTATTTTTTGCCTTCTGCAATACTAGTAAGCAAAGTGCAGTGCATTGCACCATTTAGCCAGAAACCAGTTTCAGATGACAGTGATAATTAGAGTTGAACACTATGCTTGCTCCTGTTGCCAGGAAGAATATGTGATAACACCCGTACTCAAGGAACATTTTATTTTCCCACTGCAGCCCACACAATGGGCTCTCATGGGAG
>NW_008825619.1:3093697-3097395 GCF_000699105.1 Pygoscelis adeliae | reverse complement strand
AGGAAGGCTAAAAGGTGTCCTTGAGCTTCTTCACCAGGCAGTTGTTGCTATCTTCCTGTGAAAAGCTTCTTCTTAACTCCTTATCTGTTTGAGCACGGGCTATAATGATTTCTTTTCAACTGGCTTTCTCACCTGAAAAATTTCTGTGAGAGTGAATTGCTGACGAGATAGATTTAGCCTGTTCTGAAGATCATGCACATCACAGATTTCCAGTGAAACCCTCAAAATGTCAAAGCAGATTTAAAATCTCCCCCAAAATATTTGACTTTCTACTTGGCAAAGGAGGAAGTATACAAGTGATATTTGTGCATGTATTTTCAGGAATATGAAACATTTATTAATTTCAACATATATTAAAACATTAGGAAGAGGGAAAAATAAATCTAAGAAGAATCATACTGGCTTTGGTAAGTGAAATAGGCTTTTGCTTTTCTTTACTGTGATTACAGATCTTTTTGAGCTGATGATGTTATTCTGGCTGGTAGAATGCGGGTGAAAGGTTAAAGTGTTTTAGACAGGATTCAGGTTGTCTTCTGACTTAATCTTAACCTGTTTAAAACCTGAGAGCTTCAAACACTCCAAGAAAAAACAAGTATCCTGTACTATTGCCAGAGAAAAACTCACTGAATCCTTTCAAAGCTCAGAACACCCAATGTTTCTCAATTCTTTCTATTTATTACTTGTCCTTTAACATACATTTCTGAAAATAATAGATTAGATGTTATTGGACCACAGCTTAGTAGTTACAGCTTTTGGTTTCCTGTAATAAGAAAAAAAGACTTTTTTTTATATAAAGAGACACAGTTTCAAAAAGGCTAAAATATGATGTTGGGAAAGAATTCCTCCTCAGAAGCTTTTATTATTTTTTCATGACCGTACTTTTCATAAAGAAAATACCAACTTTTCATTGTTTGCTTTGATGTTAGAACCATGAGGAATCAATGACATTGCTGGGGATATAGTGTTAAATAGAAGGTAATACTTGGCTTCTTCAGGCAGTTTGAGGAGTAAGCTTCAGCAGAATAGTGCAACAGGTACCAGACTCCTACAGAATGATCATCATCCTAAATTTTATTGAAATTTTTATCAAAAACAGGAGGGTCTCTATGGCTGTAAAGGTGGGGTTGGATTAGGTCTCACTGCAAGTTGAATCCACACAAATGGTTTTATATTCCCTCTTTTAATGCCCCATCTTAATGCCTTTCTGAAGCACAAACTCATCGGGTTGATGAACTCTACAAATAAGAAAAATCTTCTTACGTGAGCTTTTATTCATTTGGGTTAACCTCTTCTTATTGCAATAACCTGAAAGAAATGACAGATTGATAGGAATATGAAATGCTTCTTTAATGAACTGTCGCAACTTAGTACAATCTAGACCTTCAGGCTACTGACACATAAATCCCTTTTATATTGTCTGAACAATTACAGTGGATTTGTGACTGATAACTGACAGCTGTGGATTAGTATCTTAGTTTGTAATGTGGTCAGACTCAGGTTTTATGGTTGAGAAGTCCATTATATGTCACCACACCCATTCCTCACCTGTGCTTTTTTTAACTTTCAAGTCACAGAAGAGGTTGACATCTTTTGGGTACCAAAACGTCAATGTGTGTATGTCATCTCTTATGTTGCCAAAAACCCATACTTTCTCTGAGTTTCTTGTTTACTGAGATTTAGTTAATCCAACCAGCTAATTTGCCTTTAGTCCGTTTGTCTTAACCAGTGGAGTACTGCAATGTAATTTGGGAAAAGTAAGTTCCCTGGGTTTTTTTTGCTGACTGGAACTTGGAAGTCATTCTTGTTTGGAATAAAAGGATATCCTCCCTAAGACACCTTCAGATATCTCAAGTCACATGTCACAGTGTTATTTGGAATACATAGAGATTCAAACATAGTGTTTAATCTGATAAACACATTACTATTACCTGAGTGCTCCTGATTGCTATCGCTTCTAAGTCAGGCCTAACACGTACTGGGTCTGTATCCATACTGGCTGCTCTGGAAAACTGTAACAAAATAATCAGAACTATTCTGTGAACAGCAAAGTGGCTATATAACTAAAGTTAACATACATCTTTTCCATGGTTGCAATAAATAATGGAAGAAGAAAGAACAAACACCTCTCATGGCTGATACAGCTGTAAGGTTCTTCTTATTCAGGAAGAAGTGTATAATATAACTTAACCCTTCTGTAGTCATATTAAAAGGGAAGCCATAAAGAACAGAAAGATAAAATCTTCTCCTTTAAAAGTGAACCTCAGATATGCTCCTCTGAAGATGGGTGGATTAAAACTTCTTCAGCAAGTGCTCAGAAGAACTCTAGAAATAAGGGTCAGAGCTTGTCTTTCGAAACAACTAAGTTTCATGATCTGTGTTTTGTAGTGACAATTTGTTTACCAAAATAATTGTAGATAGTTGACTGATGAGTCAGTTTGAAGGCTGACTGAGACAGGCACAGCTGAATTACTGTAAGTCTGACCTCATGAGCTGAAAACAGCACACTCAGCTGAGGGCAATACAGCTCCTGTTCAAAATGGGATTGCTAGGATCCTGGGTGTACTTCAAGAACAAAACAAAACAACAAGCCAACAAACAAACAGAAACTGTGGGATTGCTCCCAGTTTACTTGTATTCAATCTAAATTAAGTGGAACGTACAAAGAAGAGGAGAAATGTGTTACATGTATTCTGTGGGATGTGTAGCATTAGCAGCAGGAAAACGTGGCTGTACTATCAGACTTAAGAAATTTGTTTGTGGGCAAGGATTATGCCTAAAATACAAGAGATGCAAAGTTTCCAAGGTTTTTTGGGTGGTTTTAGTCCTCTTTCTCTTCTAGTAACATGGCACTTTTTAAGACAAATGGACGTTTTCTGAAGAAACTACCACCAATGGGGCTGCAGTGGTGATTTGTCTTAACATTAGAGCTCCCTACAACACAGTCTGCCTGTCTCTTTCACAATGCCTTCCCAGTGGATTTAGTCTTGCATTAAAAAGCAGAGCTTATGTTAAATTCACCAATTAAATATGTAATAAACAAAGAGAATTTAATTTTCCTGGCACTTCAAAAGAATAAATGGAAAATATTGGCTCCTAGATTTGGATGAATGTTTCTAGCATTGCTTAAATTTTTCTGAGGGACACAGATATTTAAACATTATGAGAAGAGAGCTTTGTGAAAATAAAATGTGTTTTTCACTTGGACTGTCTAGTGTTCTTTTCAGTGGTACAAGTATTGATGTGTACCTGAAATAAATATTTTCTTTGGTGAAAAAGAAGAACTCATGACCCAAATTCTTAATTCTGGATCTTACTCCTGTTTTTAAGTATTTGCTTAAGTTTAAGCATGCAAGTATGAATTCTGAAGACTTAATCCTGACAATTAAACTTCTGCTTAAACTGAGGCATGTATTTTGATTTGTAATTCATTGGTTCTGGGCTGAAGTACCCAGCTTCATAAGAAAGTGTTAATTCCTAAAAGTGTCCAAACATCTATTATATATCTGACAATAGAATTTCAAACAATCTGCATTCTACTAAAAAAAGAAGTACAAAAAAGCTACCTGAATGTTCTAATAACTTGAAAAGGAAACTTTGCATCTGAGTATATAAGTATGTAATCATGACTTCTGGAGCTTTGTTTCTGTCAGCATTGCCCTCTACTTTGCTGTCATTCACCTCCCTTCTCTGTAGTAGGG
>NW_008825619.1:3081589-3093649 GCF_000699105.1 Pygoscelis adeliae | reverse complement strand
ATTGCCATTGCTGACGAGGTGATGTGGTAGGTATTTATGTTGCAGGATAACCAGATGCACATTTCCCATTTTTGAATCCAGAGCCTAATAAGTTTTCATTGATGGATAAATAAAATCTCTGGGCTTCTGAAACCTCACTTAGAAGAGGGCAATGATACTTATGTTCCTAGTGCCAAAATAACGACACCTTTTTCAGGTGACATTATTAGAAAATAGGAAATATGTTTTTTTAACTAGGTACTGAAAGATGCTGTCCTAGGCTCAGGCAACTTCAACATTTGATTTCACTGTGAGGGAAAACTCGACTGTTTTCCTTTCCTTCTATTGTTGAAGAATGACATGGTCTCAATTATGCTTTATTTACAAAACTCCATTTCCAGAGATCAAAACTACACTCTGTGAGAAATATGGCTTCAATTTTTCCCTTGGATGGAGCGGTTTTATCAACACAGAGAATTTCTTGCAAAATATATCCTAGAGAGAATATAAAAAATAAGAGTTTAATGTTTTTTTAAGTGCACCATCTGATTGATGTATTCCCAGAAGAGCGATTTAACTACTTCATTGCTGTGACCTATATGCTAATCCTGATAGTAGAAATTTTACACATTTGAAAAGTGAAATTGGAAAATTTAGAGTGAAGGAGCTGACATTTGGTACTGAAAACCAAAGGAAAAATTCTGTCCCCTCTAGAGCCATTGTTAATTGGACTTTTGACAAAGATAATTAGATATTTGACAGGAAAACTGAGTAATTCTATATTTTACTGTGTATTGGAGTGTGTTGTGTTCATTTTGTTCCTGCAGTGTTTGACTATTCATTTCTTCTTTCTCAATATGAAACTGTTTATAACTAATTTGCCTTGAGATTTATATTTTGAGTTGATTAAATCTATTCATTACACACTTTAGGGACTTAATTCAGTCTCCAGATTTGCTGTAATAGCTCCTTATGGACTTTTGGGAATCCTCAGATAAATTAAATTGTCCTAGCTCTACTGGCTTAAATGGAAATACAATAATTTACAGCTGAAGATCTGTACCCCAACAATTGTTAACTTTAGCACATGAAGACCAAAATCACTAAGAAAATAGCCACTGCTGTCACAACTAGATCTGAAAAACAAAGCCAGCTGGCATCTGCAGTCGTTTAAGGTTACTCATTTCACATGCATTTATTTAAGAGTTTGGAGGGAGCAGATTTGGGGAACATATACACATACCATAAAGCCTGAGAAAGTTATACTAAAGAGGTTAAAGCAATTTGTTAGTTATTGGGATTCTTACACGGTGCATTCCTGTCTTCTGTGCTACCTTTTCCATTAATAATGTAGTTTTAGCTGATAATGTCTGTATTTCTTGACAAAGACCTTAATTTTATTTTCTGTTGCTTTGTTGTTTCTCATTTTCTTAAAATAGAAGTAATTTGAAATGTAAATATGTGGGTTGTTTCTAGTGTATGGAAAACTAGACCAAGTGAGATGGAGCTGATCAAGTATGCAAACATATTCCAGCTTTGAATAAAGTAGAACTTGATTTTATGGCATGTAGGTTAAATATTGTTGTGCCATCAAAAGCAGTCTTTAAGATTTTCTTTCCATACTTATCTTTCATCACACCAAGCCACAGTATTCCTGGAGAGCCAGACAGAAAATTAAGCTGGAGTCTTGAACATGTGGTTAAATAAGGGCTGGTTTTCTTAGCAATGAAAACCTAATTTGTTAGATCATCTATATGTAATCTGAAGCAGCAAAGAACAATAATACAGTAACATTTTGATTTGATATCACAGTGTAAATGGGAAATATGGCATTTGTTGCCTTGTTACAAGCTTGTTGCAAAAATCACAGCATAAAATAATGGAATTAAAATTTTACCTATCTACCGTAGAATTTTACTCTTTGTTCATCACCACAGTTTCTGATCTATTCACAGGGAAGTAGAAAGAACACCAGATTATTTAGAAAAGTAGTTCTTATGACAGAGATGTTATTATACTTGGAAAGTCTATTTTTTGTTGTAAGACACATAAATCACTACATGGAGCTTTTTCAAACCTTTGGTCCTATGTTATTCATTGCAGCCCTTCAGAAGGTAACTGGCCCCAAGACAGGGCCCCACTCTGTGTCATGGCACAACAATATTTTGTAATGAACTGGCGGTGTCATAAGCTTTAGTGCCAACTGTTGAGCTGGTTCAGACATTACTATATTCTACAGTTTCTTCAGTCCTGCTGGGTTCTGTATAAATCTGCCTATTTTTTGACCTAATGATGGATAACCTGGCAAAAGCTTGCATGTCGCCTGAAATCCACAGATAGCTACATGGTAGGGCACTGGTGTTGCCTACTCTTCTGTCGAGCCTTTGATGTGCTGCGTATCTCCTTACTGTCCATGTGCTTGGGCTTTTGTCTAGGGTGAGGAAAAACGTGCACCAAGGTCTTGCACATGTCCTGACTTTGTCAGACAAGCACCTGGGCACCCAGTCTGGGCTTCTGGGAGCAAGGCAGGGGCATCTGCCGCATGCGTGACACAGACCTCGTGAGCTGCGGGAACGCGATGTGAGGTATGATGGATGAAGAGGCACTGGCTCTGGAGGTGTGATGGAAAGATGGATATATTATGGTAGGAAAGGATGAAACAGAATTACATTTTGAGAGGGGTGGGGAAGAACAATTTTTAGCTTTATTTTGGAATACAGGACTATTTTAACTATTTTACAGTGAAGATTTCACATGCACTGAAAATTGATGCAAAATATTCTTTATCAAAATCTTTTGCTAAAGCAATGCTGAAGGCTGTCTTATACTCAACATTTCTGAGGCAACTCATTTTGTGAGTAAAGTGGAAAATAATCATAATAACATCAACAGCAACAAAAATTTAGAAACATAAAAAAAGTATTCTATTCAGAACCCTTTTTGACCATTCCTACTTTCTTTGGCAGGAAGAAAATAGGGAAAAGAATCAATATTGGAGTAGGGATAGATACTTTGGTTGTACATTAAATTGATGTCATTTAATAGGTAACCTAACTAAGGACAGTGACTAAGACAATGTCTCTGCTGTTAAATAAAAAAATGTCAGGGACTGATCTTCAGTCCTAAAAATCAAATAGCAATGATTGTTTTACCTCACTCTGTTTAGTTCTTCCTCTCCAAAGCAGATTAGGCTTTTGTTTTTTCTGGACCTTGTATGATGTTGTGTTTCCTTTAGGTGGTTTTATTTTCCATGTGCTTTTTGCATTTGTAATGTCTGAAATAATGAGAGAGTTATGTAGCTGTTTATCAGAGAGTGGCATTTTTTTGTAATGTGAAGCATAGCATGTGTCACAAAACTGGGGTGCAGCAAAGTGCTGTTTGAAAGACAAAGCCTTTCTGGGATAGTGTTGTAGGGACTTTGGAGGGCAGGAAGGCTAAATGTAAAGCACAGTTGTTGAAAAAAGAAAACCTTGTAGGAGCAGTTCCAAAAGAGACAGTATGTTAAATAAAGCGAAAAGGTTGCTCCTGGGCTTTCTTTTGCTTAGCAGAGCAGTTGTATGCAATGAGACAATTTGTTAAGTAAAACAGTGATTTGGATTCATTTCACCTAACCAAATATGAAATGGTTCTCCAGACCTGTTATATCAATGGAGAAAAAAAATCTTGGAAGATATAATTTAAATCATCCTAACACACACAACTAAAATAAGTCAGATAAATCATGCCTTACAAATAGGGGTTTCTCTCAGCTGGCTAGATTTAAATCTAGTCAACTAGAATTAAAGCTTGGGCCTAGGCAACTATATTGTAGATGCCTAAAACAAAACAAGGTTGGATGAATCCTACTGCACCAGATAAATGTATCAGAATCTTTCCTTCTGTAGTATCAGTTTACACTCTTGTGTGCACTATTTTTCTCTTGTTTATATCATGGGTTATTACTATTTCAAGTAGCACATAGCAAAGTGATTACCAGAGAAAGCAGAAAATGTTCATTTCCATCTACAGTAGACCACCAGTACCTCAAAGAGCACAACTTGAACATCAGTGGTTGCCTCAGCCCATTGACTTGTCAACTGGTAAGGTCTCCCTGTATTCTGTGCAGAAGATATGTTTCAGCATAATGCAAAATAAATTAACCAAGACAAAAAAAAAGGAACAGAAATACCACACACATAAAAATTATTTACAATGAAAACATCATCTGTGGGTTAATAGCTGAGGGAGAATAGATGAAATTTGGTTGCTTAGTCATATGCTTCCTGCCCATGGAGAGTGTGAGAACAAACACTGTCAGAAAATTACAGTATTTGTAATAATGCATGCACAAAGATGCAGGCCGGGCTGTTTCAGAACTGGAGATTTTATCTTTTATCTCTGACCATTCAATTATGATATGGAAGTCTTATCTTCTTTTACTGTTACCATTAAGTTTTGTATTCTGATTCCACAGACGTTTATTCCTTGTGATATGATTCAGTTCACAGATATAAGTTGATTGGTCTTTTCAGTTAACTCGCTTTAAAGATGAATTTTAATCCTTGCTTTATCAGCATATTTAAAAATTACATTGACCACAGTTTACCTTTCTACTTTTTCAGCATGCATATTGTAACCAGGTGCTTGAACTATAATTAAGAAAATAATTCTGTTGATCATTTGCATGCAGGTAAAGAAATTCTCCACAGTATTTTTCAAGCCTTGAGACATTTTAGATATTTACAGTTATATTGTAAATTAGAATAAGAATGCCATTTGCCTTGTTCTGAGCTGTAAAATACTGGATGCTCATCACACAGCTTGTGGGATTTTGAAGTTTGGGGATTTTTTTTTTTTTTTCATAAAACCATGTTCATTAACACTAACTATAGCTCATTAAAAATATGTGTTTCTGAATGGCTTTCAGAATTATCTCCTGTAAAAATTTGAAATTAAATGGAACGTAAAATCAAAACAAACTCCCCCGTACAAATTCCACAGTTTGGAAAGTCCCTCTCCGCTTTCCTCCTCCCACACAGTGGATTTGAGAGACAAAAAAAAATCCTCAGCATTTTCTGTTGTCTCTGCTTGTAATTCCTTACAGATCCCTCACTGTCATTCACATTCTCTTTCCAGAATTTTATAATTTTGTTCACTGTTAATTAATGCAATGTTAGCTAAATATAACTATATAAAGTTATATTAACTTATATATTAAGTTATACATATTATATGTAACTATATAAAGGAGTTATATATTCTTGGAAGTCATACAGTTAATACAAGTACTCATCTAGAAATGACTTTCAGTCTTTCACAGTATTCATTAAACCACAAAAAGGGAATGTTCCTGAATTTTTAATTAGTTTCAGAGACGTTTTAACAACAAGCTACTTAAAATCACTACAGTTATTAATACAACTTAAATTAACCGTAGTGTCATAATATTACACATCACTATATACATTAGAAAAGTTCCATTTATTCAAATTAACGATGATGTGATTACGGCATCATTCATTTTAAGAAGACAAAAAAGATCAAAAGTGCCAACTGATGGAAAAAAATTGCCAAGTATCTTTTCTTTTGTTCATGCTAGAAGTTTGCTAGGATGCTTGGTTGAGCCCTGCAACTGTTTTGCCTGTGAAAGTCCTACTGACAACAAGGAAAATGGGGTGTTTGTGGTGTTAGGTTCAAGACTGTGTGGTAACTTGTTGGGCAGTGAGAAGAGAGCAGTAGGCGAATGAATTGATTATGAGTTCTCAAAACCAGAAATTCTGCACACGGAGGAAGTGCCTGGCCTGTATAAATGAGCATCCCTCCATGTTGTAAAACTGGAGTTTTCACCAGCCTAAGACTGAACCCTCATTCTCCAGGAACAGTCACGATAGCAGCGCATTTACCGTGTCTTTATGTAAATGTGCCTTTTCACCCCTGCTCATCAAACCACTGGACAGGTACACAGCAGATGCGTCCACCACCTAAATGAAGGACAATCACTGTGTTACATACGGGGGGAGCGTGCAGATTCCTCATCGAGGAGGGAGACCGAAGTACCCGCATCTACCCTTAAGGTATCTGTTCCACTTTACCAGCTACCAACCTGCTCTGCTGATCTGCAGCCCTCATGCATAATCCTGAAAACTCCCAGAAACATTTCCATGGTCATACAGTAAAAGTTTTACTGAAAATTTTAAACTTGCAATGATTAGTTTACAAATTACATTGTGATTATTTGTTGTTACTGATTTTGTCTCACTGATGTCACTGAGTGGTCCAGTATTTATAACTGCTTTGCATGGATGTCCTTTGAATTTACAGACCATGGCTTTTTCCTTACTGTGCATTTGACTGTAGTCCCACCTCCAAGAGACTGCAATTCCACCTCCCAAGGCATTGATCCTCCTTTGTTTGTGGTGCAAAAGACAGACTTGCTCTCAGCCACCTACATGAGTCCAGCTGGAAACCTTAGTAACGAGACCATCAGTGAATGTCAGCTAACACCTCCCCCGTGCACACAAGTACTTTGGGAGGGAAGACACTTCAGGAAGAGAGGTTCCTGCAGCAGGTGGTCTGTGTGGAGGTGCTTCTGAATGCATTTTCCCCAACCCATTAACTATCTATGAACATACACTGCCTGTGTAAGAATTGAATTGAAATGTAGGTTCAATCATGTTATTTGAGCATCCTGCTATTCAGGACTCGACATTCTCTGTCCATTGCATCCTCTGACAGATGCCTCTAAACTTTGTGCTGATTCTGTATATTTTAGGTAGCTTTATATTAAGTAGTCCTAGAGGCTTAGTTATCTGTATGAACCCGTATGTTAATGGAGGGTGGCCTTGTTCACATGATGGACTGTGAACCTGACTTTAATAGTGCTCATGTTGAGCTCTTACGCTGAGTTTAGATGAACTTTTTATGGCTCCAGTTTTGCACTGTGGTTTATTTATTTTGTTTAATAACTGGTTTTTATTCATATAACAGACATTTAGGATTTATAGTGGGACAGGAGACCCACTTCATAATTCAGCTTTGAAGAATCTAAGACATAATAAATAAACTGATTGTTATATGTGTACCTAGCTTTTTGTCCTCTTGTTTGTAAAATAAACAAGTGGAGATTAGATCATTTTTACAGAGCTATATGTTTTAAGCCTGTGGAATATCAGTGGGGTGTATAAAACTGTTTGTTTCCTTGATCTCTCTCAATTCCTGAAGCAACAAATATTTCCTGACAGGAACAGAGAGGATCCTGCAGCAAACTCTCAGTCAAAAGATTGGTGATATGTACCCATAGTTAAAGAACATGTGAACTTATGCGTTTAGTTATGACCTTTATAGACTATTCAATATAATTTGCTGAGTTAATGTGGACATGGTTTACAACAGAAATTATTCATACTCAACTGATGCAGAAAATCTTTTGACTGTCTCAAAACACATCACAATCTGGCTAGTTTACAAGAAACTGCTTTCAAATTACCTCCTAATGCTAACAATCTCCAGGTCCACCGGATGTCCAAATGTCCAGATTGCTCATAGTCCACACTATGGACAGCAATGGAGATGCAGAAGAATAATTTTCTCCTGACCAAAGACAGGACAATATTTTATACCATGAATATTTTTCATTCCAACTCTTCCCTTTAAAATGTAGATATTAGTGAGAAATTGATTTTTTAAAAATCTAGCCCTTTTGGTATATTCTTAGAGAACGGGTAGAGGTTACATAAAGGGCTTGGCAAATACCACCACATCACCTCATCAAAGAAATATGTACCATTATCGTCAGGTCCGTGCACAGTCTGAGTGGTCCTTTGAACTTTTTACTCCCCCAGAATTTCTCATCTAGAGAATGAGATTAATCAAAGAGCCAAACCCCATAAGCCAGATGATTTTTTGGCTGTGGTGATCCAGTCATTCAAATTCCCATATGGAATTCTGTAATTCCTTATAGCTTGTGCCTGAGCACACATTCCTTGCAAAGGTTTCACTAAGTACAGAAACCAGCAGCAGTGTTGTTTTCCATGTAGTGTTGTACCTGTGCTCAGACCCTTCCATTAGTCTTTGGACCTTCTGCAGCATGGCTCTGCTCATGCTGGAGATTAAGTAAGTTTTGCAGTGCAACCAGCTCTTCTGAAAATTGTATTCCACAGGAGCCAGGCAAACTTTAGTATATCATACACTTTCAAGGTGAAATTGTAACTGTGTGGGACAGGGCTATCTAACAAACAAATCCTAGGCTCTGAAGCATTACAAGAGGAAAAATAACAGGATATTTGCAGACTCACCAGCCTCAAAATGAATGTAAAATTCACTGTTTTGATTCATCGCTTCTGTAGCTACAGCTAGGAGTGTTGAGGAAGAAAGAACATAAAAATAGAGGAAAGAAAAGAAGATAAGAGTAAAGAGAGATGAAAATAAAAGTTTAATAAAAATGGAGGAAGCAAAGGTGAAAGTAAGCAGAAAAGAACAATAAAATGCACAGGAGTTGTATTGACTCTTTGTAGACCAGTACAGAAGAAAATGAGGCATCCTGGCCTACTTTTGTTATGAAAACATCCTGATGTGTGAATTGAAGATACAGACAAATTAAGAGGTGAGGAAGGGGCATGAACAAATCTTCTTTGTGGTGCGATGATCCACCCTGTACACAAGATTTCTAGTTAATTCTGATGTTTAAACTGTCCTCCCTATGGCAGAGTTGCTGCACAAATAGTTCAAGCTTGTAGCAAGTGTGTAACAAAGACAGTCCCTTCTTCAAATAGACAAGATGCAGAAAATGGAAGGAATATACAGAAACAAGAAAAAAAGTGCAATTTGCAAATTGTCAAGATAGGAAACCTAAAGTTCGCAGCTTGCCCCATCTTTATTAAAATATGAATTGTAGGGTCCTTATTCAGGTTTGTTGTGTTGATTCCCTGTGGGATTTGTTCCCACAGCATCTCTTCAGCTAGAACAATCCATTCATGCTATCAATTCTATCAGCAAGGCATAACTAGAGTAATTTTAGATCATTGACAGCACACTTACAAAAAAATGTGGATTTATAGACAGGTCTGTTGCAAAAACAAGGAGGTAAGCAAACAAACTAACAAGCACATAGCAACACTTTCACTATCAGTGCTCTGCAAGGAAAGCAATTACCATTGCCCACACTTTAGGGGTAGTACATTAAGAAAATGTTCAACGATTAAGTGACTTTCTCAGGAGTGAAGATGGAGTAAACTTTATCTGAACAACACATAAAACTCAAGAAATTTTGGCTTCCAATTCCATTTTCCAATTCCAACATGAGATAAATCCAGTGTCTTGTATTCTGTGTAGATAACCACATGAAGAGATATTGTGTATTTATTACTGAGAGACATTTAAAAGTTAAATACCGTTTTTTCCAGCAAAATGGCAGAATATCTTCAGTTTCCTTAACCATTTTAATATGTTCTAGAAACAGAAGGTTTAGTCTTCAAAGGTGAAAATAAACTAACTGTAGCCTGAACAGCCCAAGGGATGATACAGGTTCACAGAAAAATAAACTGTGATTTAACAACCTTGTCTGATCTTGTGTGAAAGGGCTACAGTATTTGGATATGTCTGGGCAAGATGCCGCCTTATAATTATGCATGAGAAACCCACATATTTCAGCTTAATCCATGCAGCACTAATACCTCCTTTTACAATGTTTGGATTTTTCACTGCATTAAAATGTTCATTTCTGGAGGTAAAACAGAGAAATACAAAAGCTTTTTTATCATAGACAAAGTAATAGTATGTGCTTAGTTCCAGCTGTTGTAAGTCATGAGGGTTCTCTGAATCAAGGGGTAAAGAGGTAAATAAGGCCTTAGAAGATGAAATACCTAAATGAACACAACAGAAACCTAAGCTGCATGAGCCTGTAACATGCTTAAGTTATATACAGGTTTTGTAGCATTTGAAAAAGCTGTCACTTTCAGGAAGGAAATAAATGTGCTTTTTTCCCCACTTCAGAACTCTGTAGCGCTTGCAGATGGTAACATAAAAAATGGAAATCTAATCATGTTCTGACTTGAGATATTCTGCAACTTTATCCTGGCAAGATAAACTGTTTATGGCCACTGGTATTTATATTGGGGGATATAATGGAGTTACACTCATCACTGATTCAAAGCTACCTGAATTGGGGATGGCAGTCTCTCATCATGCAAGATGACTCATTTGCCAAAGATGTGGGATGAGATTTCACAGGTGAAGCACCAAATGTGAGAAATGGTGTCAGAGACTGTGAGATATCTGTAGTTGTGCACTGGTTTTGCCATGATAAGAAAATATCCAACATACTAAAGAAAGATCAGCAATGTTGATAATTCTTGCTGGAGGATCATATTACATCTGCAGGTGGAAAATATTCACAAGATAAGAGGTTCAACCAGTATTCCACAGACCTTTACAACTGTAAAAAGGAAGAGTGAGGATTTAATTTATAAACTCCAGTGACAGGATGTTTACTCACCAAGGTGAACAAATATATGAACTATTATTTATTCTAGCATCATTGAATTAGGCTGTGTTAGTGAGGCATTAGAAGGATGTGCACACTTGCAGAGCTATACGCCTGTGCTCAAACCCATCCATTAATCTTTGGTTTAACTAATAAAAGAAGTAAAATACAAATGAGCAAAAGTCAAGAAAAACTTTTACACTGAAATCAAATGGCACACCAAGAGGTACACACATAAATTATACCTCATAACTATTTCCATTCTTTGATTAATATAAGTCTATGAAAGCTTGATTTAAATATCAGAACATTAAAATGAAAGTCCTTTGACCTATATTATAGGAGGTCAAACAAGGATTATCACAATGATCCATTCCATCTTTCCAATCCATGATTTTATTAAAATTGATGTTGAAGAAGTTTGAAAAGATTCAGTTTCTTTGAAAGCATCTAATCTTTAAAGATAAATGAAAGATCATATGAATGTATTTCTTTTAATTTTGTGAGTATTTGACTGGTAAGTGGATAGGATCAAAATTAAATGGTTATCATCTAATTAATAACCATTAAATATAATTACATTTTTATATCTATTTCTACATTAATTACATATTGCCATTGTATTAAATGACTATTAACCGACAGTCAAATTTTATGGTGATTCTCAACCAAAAAGGGAAGGTACTTCCATAGTTTTGCCTCCTTTTCTATACCTGTTGGTCACATCAAGAAATTCTTTCAAAGATGCCGCCATAACCCTATTTTGCTTAATTCTAGTGCTCTTCCTCTTTCTCCTCTCTACCTTAAACCTAAATTTATTTCCCCATAATTTTTTTTTCTTGTACTTCATTTCTTGTCATTCTTCAATTCCATCCATTTCTCACTTTCTAGGAAACTTCCTATCACCTAACAACAAAATATAGTAGTATGAATTATGTTGAGGGTAATCCACACTGTATCTAGCTCTTTGACATCACTGTGTGTGTAAAACTAACACATCAACATAATCCCTTCCTGCATTCTTCCCTCCTTCTGTATGTTAAATTGTATAGGGAAGCATATTACATTGCATGAAAAGTGGGTAAGGAATTTCATTCTCTGAGGTACATGCACTTCCAGGGGTGTGAACCAAAATGTATTTTTGATTATATTCAGTGGACTGGAAAATAAATTTAAGGGAAAATAAATTTAAGCTGACGTATTCTATTTGATTCCTAATGTTGTTAGTATGTTTCAGAAACAGCAACAGTCTTTATGGAAAAAGTTCTCCTTATTTGGGGATGTATTATTTTGTTCAGAAAAAAATTGCACTCACCATTAGGCTAATTTTACTTTTTATCCTGTACTGATCTTTCTCTATGCAGTGGTCCCAGATTCTCAGATTTTCTCTCTTTATTCCTTCATTGCTAAAGCTACTACTAATGTCTACTTCTTCATTTACGTACTTTTTTGTTGCTGTAGTAAAGTAGAAGAGTTAGATTATACAACTGTGGTATTCAGATAATTAATGGAGAGGTATTGATGCATACTCAATGTTTTATAGACTGATAACTGCTACATTAGATATTTATTGAGAAAGTGAGACATCTGTCTATAATATAATAGGAATAAAAATATCATAC
>NW_008825619.1:3056173-3081558 GCF_000699105.1 Pygoscelis adeliae | reverse complement strand
AAATAGGAGTGAAAAAAATTACCAGTATAAAGAATTATAAAAATCCCAAATGAAAACAGAAATACCTTATTATAATATGAAATGTTATTTCTTGTTCAAGGGAACAATTGCTGTGCTTTTATTATGATTTAATATGGAATATAAAATACAGAATAAAAAAATGCTATTTATTGAAATGCTGTATAATGACAATGAGGAGAACTAATCCTAAATATCATGCTGGGCCTGAGTCTTTGGAACTTAGAAGAGCACCCAAAGCTACTTGCACCACGAGCAGTAATACTCCAGTCCAAGCTGCAGCCAAAATAGGTCCAGCCTTGGAAGACAATGAAAAATTAAATAGTCAACATTGATCAAAATGTAACATGAGGTAACGTAGAGTCAGATCTCCAACAAGATGAACATCTGAGAAGGGAATGAAAATCTCCAGGTTGTCTGAAAATGTCTACACTGTATGGCAAATCTTTTATCAGTGACAACTGGGATCCTTCTGAAAGATCTTCAAAGAGGAGGAGTACAAATTTACTGAAAACACAGTTTGTTTTTCCTGTTAATGACATAGCTGGATCACATATGCAAGATCCAGCCCACAACAATTTAGCCTTGAGTTATGACTTGCTAAGCTTCTAATTTACTTGTCAAATTGCAAGCATGACAGAATTGGTAGGTTTTCCCTATATACAGTCACAGACAAAGTTCTAGCTGGGAGTTATATTTTCACAGAACACAAATGACAAAGTACAAGCTGATTACTCTTATCAGTAAAAGCTAATTCAACAAAAAATAAACCGTGTCCTACAGGGTGAAAAACATTTCAGTGTCATCTTGGAAGAGAGCTCTGAAAAGGTGCTCTTCAATAATTTTTTACTATTTAAATTAGCAAATCTACTATTTCATTTATTAACTATATATGCTATGCATGACCCCACAATAAACTGGGGAACTATATTTTATTGATTTAATAGTTTATTTATATTTAAGACATAAATGCTACATAGATCTTCCATTAAGTACCTTAAAGTTTTTAAACAAACATATTCCAAGTTTTATTATAGTGCTAGATTAACAAAACCTAAATATTCTTCATGTCAAAGGTAAATTATTCTCCCCTTATTTGTGATAGAATATTCTGGCGGATTGGGTCTTAGTCCTGTTAGCTCCAAACTCTTCTCTTACTTATCTAAAGGAAACTACTAAAAAGAAGACATTTTTATGCAGGCAGTAGTTAAAGTAGTCCTTATAATGACTTTAGAAGTTAAAGGCTGAAAGTACTATTGTTTCATTAATAATTAATTAACAATTATTAGAGATCTTGAACAGCTGCTATATTGATGCTTTTTATCATTCCCCCTAAACAGTAGCTTTCTTCTTTATTTTGAACTTTGCTGAGAATACTCTAGGAATTCTTAAATTTTTTAGACTTTACACTTTCCTATGACGTTGATATAATAGTTATTTCTTCTTTAATTTTTGATTAAATAGTGAAACTAATGACTTGGATATTATGACTAAGCTATACTTTTATTGGTAGTTGTTTGCAGAAAATTTAAAACCTCAAACTTTAAAATGTTTGATAGAATCAAATTCATTAGCGAAAACTATACAAATTAGAGTTTGTCCAGTATTTGATGCAATCTTTTCATGAAGAAAAGTGACAAGGAGCCTGTAGATGCATTCAGTCATGAGCTATGTTTATACATCTCATCTGAAAGATCACTGCTGCACTACTGTGAATCACTGGATGTTTACTTACTCCATTCATGAGTTATGATTTTTTTTTTTTAATTATGTTCTTCTAATGCATGACATTTCTCTACTATCATTACCCATGTAGTGACAAGATCTAAATTTAATTTATGAATATAAAAAGATCTGAAAGACAGGGGAACAGCTTCAGCCTAACATATATAAACAGAAAAGTTATTAAACTGCCCATTGTATTTGATATTTGAATAGATGGAATCAGAAATAAAAGGTGTTTTCAGGATTCTAAACTAGATGTTACCCCAGAGGAAACCATCTGGCAAGTTCAGACTGCAGGAAGCAATAGAAAGCAAAATGTATAAAACTGACTTCATTTGACCTTGAAGACATAAATACATATCACATTAATGCACTTATAGACAATATGTTGATTGACAGTAAAGAGAATTTTTAATTGGTATTGTGGTATCCAGTTGAATCAAGATATGATTATGTGTTTCCCTAAAGCAAATTTTAATACTCTATGCAGTGTAAAAAAAGAATATAGATAGTTGAAAAATAGGGTTGAAAATAATTATGTTATTTCACTGGGATGGTACATTTGTGCTGTATCCCTACTTCAAAGATTTTGCTTTACAGTCGTAACAGTTAAATAACAGTGAAATAACCTTAATGTAATGCAGTCTAGTGACCCTCAGATAATTAGAAAAACTGCATAATTATAATTCCTTCTTTAATTAAAAAAAACCTAAACATGTTTAATTGAAAAATTTTGCTTACTGTATTTTTCTTTCAAAATTTTATGAAATAAATGTTCAGTCCAAAATCCATCAAAGTAAATTAAATGTTTCACCTTGATTTCAATTAACTTTGGATCAGGTTCAGTATGATTTTATTTAGGAAACTGAGAGATAATCAAAATAAGCAATCTGAAGCTGAAAAGGATACAAGACATAAATTCACCATTTAGTTGAAATATCAATTTTAAATCAAAAAGTAGAAAACAAAATTAGTCCACTACTACCAGATTTTTAAATAAGACCAGGGGACATGAAAAATTTCTTGAAGAAGGAAAAACATTATCCAGAGAATGTTAATTAGTAACTTTTTTTTTTAATATATAAAGTCACTATGGCAAGTAAAGTTATATATTATTATAACTTGGTATTAAATACACAGTTTTTGTAACTATATTTGTAACTATACAATCATACTGAAACCAAAATACTTATCAGATTAACTGTCACCTATAATCCTTCTGTGCTTTTATCTCTGGAGTCAAAGGTCTTACAGAAAAAGTACACTAGAGATTTTAAATGGAATCTCAGGATAAACCACAACTTGGCTCTAAGAAGCTTTGAATATCCTGAGATGCATTGGTCAGATTAGTGAGGTAATTTATCTGAGATGACAGAAAGTACTTAGTACTGACTCAAAATTATATGGTGCTCAAAACAGAAAAAAAAAATTTTTTTTTAGAACAATGAAGACATTACAGAGTACTGAAAAACTGTCTGCAGGCACTGTTTTCATAAGATTTCTACTCTTCATGATTGATCAGAAGAAGTTTAAATTAAAAAAAACCTGAATTATTCATCAAACCCAAACTTTTTAGTCCTTTGAAGTTTGTCCAACTTAAGTTTTAGCTATTTCCTGTTTCTAACACTGTCCACAGAATTCAAAGTGAGAATAGAATTTCTTGAAGATCAACCATTCCATCTGGTCCAGTTTATATTAGTCCCCACTGTGGTTATTCTTAGACATACTGTTTCTCCACTGTACCCATACACAATAGGAGGAGAATTATATAAAAGAGAGTGTGATTTGATTTTTTTTTTTTTTCCACAAGCAATATCATCCATTATCCACATGCAGTGCATTATGTGGTACAAACATGTAAAAGTAAACCTCATCATTACCTTTACAGCTGTTTGAAAGATAGGAGATAGGTAGGTACAAATACTCAGTGGACTGTATTTCTAATCTTTTAGCCTGTCTTATAATTACCATTGCCAGTGGCAATACTTCTAAAGCATTTCTAGTCTTTATAACAAGAAACCATTTTCTCTAAACTTTTAAAAAAGCACTTATGGAATATTATGTTTACCATATTTACTTACTAAGGTAACAATTGCAAATAATTTATAACAGATAATAGAACTCTGAGGAAGTTCTAGACAAAATATATTGTCCTTAGAATATGACGATTTTTCAAAAGTAAAAATTTCTATGGGAACCAAAGTGAAATTCAAAGGTACAAAATGAAATTTCTCATTAAAATAAGAACAAAAGGGAAGGCAACGGAAATTATTTAGAATTTCTCCCCACAGTTTTGGAGAACTGAATGAAACTTCCGATCTGATTTTCAGGTATGCTATATATTTTGATTTCTGGAAAGGAAAAAAAAAATACATCAACCTTCTAAATGACACTGCTTTTCTTGGTGTAGAATGGAAATATTTTAAAAGTCTCTAATTTTTTCCTGGTGGCAAAAGTTTGTGCATTTCATGAGTTTTATATATACTGTAAGCCATTCAGAGCAATATCTGCCCAAGTTTGTCTGCAATATATGCCTTTTATCATTTTGTGTTCATAAAGAGGAATGAGACTTTCAGAAATAGGCAAAAATTCCCTTCAGATGTCAGGATACTAAAGAATTAAATCTACACAGAATTTAGTGTATGGATAAATATCCCATGTATTAAATTTATTTTTTTGTGTTTCTCTCATCAGAACAGTTATGCTAGCATACTTGCATGCAGAAAACATTCTTGTTAGACTTGTAAACAATAGAAACGAATTAATTTACCTTGAAACTAGAAAGATGTGAAAATTTAAATCCTGAACATGCATAACCTGTGCCTTTCCTCTAAATAGAAAGCCATTATTGTAGCTTCTTTGTATTGCAACCACACTTCATTCCTGGATTTTCATCTTGACCACTAATAGATGTGATTGCTGAAATAATATGTGGCTGTATCAACAAAGGTTTATTTATGGGCAGTCAATTAAAGGGCATGTGATAAAAATTGTCATTTCTACTGGAAATAATAATATGGTTTTGGTACACAGTCTACAGCACATAGCAAGTACATCAAGCTCAAAGTGTGTATCTATAGTCCAAGAGGAAAGAATGAACTATTGTATGGTTTAACTTTGCAATTTTTTTTTGTATATACCTGTGTGATAAGCATGGTTGGAAATACAGTAGTTAAACTGTTTCACAGTTACAGATTTTGGTGTTTCACCTCTTTTTAGATGCATGCATTGTCTGCATCTGAGCTGCAAAGACTTTTAAAATACAACAAATCTGACCTATTCTAGACATCTTAATAGAAGATGACTTTTACTCTGTCTTGACTGAAACAAGTCACAGTAATAAAGGTGAGTAACACATCTGTAGATCCCTAACTCATTGGTGACTATTCTCAGATTAATCCCATTCTTGACATGTTCACTGTTCTTGGGTTTCTATGGGTACACGTGTGTTGTTCTTGTTAATGTATATATCAGTGTGGATAGAAGGACAGTTATTTTTCCTGATAGAAACTGATTTATCTGTCAGTCATGACACCATCCCTATAGCAGGTAAAAACCTGATAGCAATGTGTAATTCCTGATGGAGAAGAATTTATCTATTTTCCAGTCAATCTATCAGGGCCACTTTGATCCCACCATATTATTGAGATAACGCTTGCACCTGGCACCAGTTGATCAGGATTATGTGAACTCATCTATACTATGCAAGAGAACAGTGCGTTTGGTGCTGGTTATCACATGAATAACAGCCCCAAATGACTCTATATCCAATGTGAAAACAGTAATTCCCTTCTGCACTCATTTTCCTCAAGGATCACTCCAACACTGAGAATTTTTCTTGAAGAAGTTAAAAGTGATTTTTTTAAGTTCTAAGATTTACTTGCTTATAGTATTTCTAATCAAAAAACTTAAATATCTGAACAGAGAACTTTAAATAAAAGATCTGCTGTAGTAAACCTATCATTCAAGTAGAAAATGAATGCTTAAGACATTATTTTATAAAATTTAGTGTTTATTTATAACTTTTTAAAAGTAAGCAATCTAAAAGACTGTCGTGGTTTAACAAAGACAAATTAATTACAGAACGTCCATTTTGATTTTATTTCACCTTGCTCAGTAAAATAGCAAGTTAACTTTTTACTAATTATGATGATTCAGGAAAATTAAAATTCCATTAAAATCATCTCAAGACAAAGCTCAGTAGTCAGATACCATGCTGGCCTTTGTTCTTCATCCTTTAATGGTAACACTCTTCTACTTTTCTGCTTAAACACATCTGTGGCAGTTTACCCTAGATCTTTTTTTCTACATGAAACATATTTGTGGATATTATTGCTTTTTCACTGACAAAATAAGTGCCCAGCATTGTGTTTTTCCTCACCTCATACTAAGGCTGGTGAGACTAGCTGGTGCACCAGGAGATAACCCTTGGGCTGGAATTGGGTTTAGCTTGTCATTTAGTGCATCCTCCAAATAAGTATTTAATGTAAGCAATGAGAAAGAAACAGTTTTGAGGTCCTGGGCTTGGATGTTATTAATTCAGGACCTCAAGCTGACTGACTGATGTTGGGCTTGAAGTTTTTCAGACATAGGACAATACCATTTTGGTCTGAAGAATAAATTTAAAAAAGAGGTTTTTACTGTAATTACCTTTATCATTTGATCTGAGTACAGCTCTAATGGTCTTTAGTGTCAGTCTGAAATGGAGTTAGTTCAGGGGAATAAGTTATATTTTTAAAACAAAATCAGAAGTAGTCAGTGGCTTGTCTGAGCCAAAGCAATGTCAAACGGTCTGCAGACAGTAATGGAGTTGGCAGTGGAGAAAAGTGAAAACTGAATACTTGAAGAAGTTAAAGGTGACTAAAGCTGGTACAGATTAATGAATGCCATTAGAAACTTAAAAAGTAGCTGGAGGAAGGAACATTTTTTCATCCTTACTTGTTTATGCTAACTTACATACTAAAAACTTAACATGCCCAACAATTTCAAGCAAGGGGTTATGTGTAAAAACATACCACTTTTTGCTGGAAAAAAAAAAAACTTTTCCTTTTTTAGATCTCTTTCTAGCTCTTCAGGTTTCTATTTCTTTGCAAGTAAAAAGGAATGCCTTGTTTAAAACTGAGTTTTTTGTTACTTTATTTTAAGGTGACAGCTCTTAACAGGCCATCAAAGTTTAACTTTCACATTCAAGGGAAAGAATTAATGGGTAGTACACATGTGAAATGGTTAAATGCGGGCAACAGTCCATTTGTTATTCAATTACACATTCCTGTTAATAGAAGTATTCACCCACTGTGTGTTTATGTATGTACCTTAAATTTCTATTTATGGCATCATTGTTACTACCAAACACCTTTAAAGTCTGTTTAAACTAATTAAAATATATATTAAAGAGCCCAGACAGTAGGTAACAGCAGCAGAGGTAAGAGTAGGTATGGTTCCCTGTATAGGTCAGCCAACATATTTGCAGTAAGACCACGGACCATGCCTGTTGGAAGGTGAAAATGCTCTCATAGAATTGCGTGTAATTCCATATAGAGAAGCCAAATTTATAAGGGAAGCTCATATGAAGAAGAAATACTTTGTTCTGAAAAAGAATGCCAGCAACATACTAACTCTACACCATTGTATTGCCGTGGAAAGTGTAATAAGATTCTGAAAGAAAATGGCTGGCATGGGAAATTCCTACATTGGTTGCGTAAATATTACAAATTCAGTATGGTCTTAACTTCTAATATAATGTCAATGGCAAAATCTAAGCACATACCATGCCTTACTTTAATTTCAAATTTCTATTTAAAGGTTTGTATTAAATATCCATTTTATTTTAATTTTATTTATAGTAATGTAAGTCAAAGTATATGATACCACCTAAGTGATACGAAAATGAGAGAACTGTAAACAAGAGCAGAATCTGATCACTTGAATTTGAGGGTAGAGATTCTTTGGAGATTCTATGCTGATTTTTTCTTTATAGCCACTTTTAGCTGCATTAGATGAAGATGAACTGACTCTAAACACTTCTATTTTCATTTGCTATGAAAGTATATCAAGCCTGCATTAATTTTCTAATAGTATAAATGACTAGACATCCTGGAGTGTCCCAGTGAGTCAGGCTCCAGTTTTTGACCTTACGTATTACGAATATGAGCAATAACTCATAACCTAGCTACCTATGGAATTTTATAAGGAATAGGAATGATGATTTATTGAGCAAGCAATGCTCCATGGGTGGAAACTACTTTGAAATAAAGCTGAATTACTTTGGAGAATCTTATATAAAATACTAATGAAATAATAGAGGTTGTGACAAATGTGAGCAAATGGATTCTTGTTATTACAGTGTTCATCGAACGGAATGAAAACCTGGGAAAAACCTATTGGCCACCTTCCATACATCTTTGATAACTGCATCATTCAGCTAATATTAAGTATTATTTTTCTCCTTGCCATAGAAATGTTCTGATTTAATTGATGCTGTGTGCACTCTCAGATGACAACAAGGAGAACCCAAAACTGAATGAAAAGCAGGTAGTCTCAAAAATAGGAAGAAGTATATATGAACAGAAGGAAAAAAAATGTAAATCGGAAAGATTTTATTGGGTGGAAAGGGGAAGATGTCAAGAATGAGGGGGAAAATGGTTGACTTACAGTAACTTTAAAATAGGATTTAATAAAATGGAGAGCCAAAACATAGTGATTCATGTTTTCTTAAATGATTTGTAGCTTTTTTAGTGCACAAATGCTAAGCAGTCTTTTCGGAAATACCTTAGTCACAAGCCAGTCTGGCAGACCCTGCTCTATGAAAACAGATTTTTTTTTGAAAATATAGTTGCCTGAAATTAAGTTTTGAATCAAAAATAAATCTCAAGAAGTGCCAGAAATCCAAAATATTACTGAAGTCATTATAAGCCATGTGTATTCAGCAGATTTTTGCTGACTTGTGGATCTAAGACACTGACTTTAGACACAAGCTTGAAATATTTGGCTGAAGTATTTTCTCTCCTTAATTATACCATAAAACTGGAGAAGATGGGATTTTTCTGAGGTTAGTACAAACCTATCATCCTGAGAGAGTTGTATGCATTGTCAACAGCAAATTGCCAATTGCAGTACTTGCTAGTACACTGTTGAGAGAATTATCAGCATCTGGTGCCTCCAAAGATTAGCAGTCAAATTGCCTAATCAATTTGACTAGCAAAGAATCATTAAAGTAGGAAAGGTAATCTGGTGTGCAGATATGTTCCAAGGGAAAGGAAGGAGAATATATAACCCCAGGGTAGATTTATTTAAATTAGGGAAATATTGTGATGCTGATCCACCCACACAAAGGTAACAATGAGGCGAAGTTTACAGGGCAAACACAATAGCACTAATACTGACATACTTGATAAATTCTTTTCAGTTATTTATTTTGTTCATAAAGTTGTCTAGTAAAGTGAATTTCACAATTTTTCCCTTTCTGCAGCAAATATATTATTTCTGTAATTCTGGGAGTGCAAGCAAGAGCAACAGATAAATATACTGATTGTCAGGTTGATTGATAAATAACAAAAAAAACATTCATAAGAATGCTTTTCATAAGAATTGGTAAAAGACAATTTATCCATAAGAATAAATGGTAAAAGACAGCTTTCCACAATAAGAAAAAAAAAAGGAACCAACCTTCCTTTGCCATAGGTGTTGCTAGTTCTGAACATATACATTTCATACTTAATAGCAGAAAAGCAAAGCAAGTGACAGTATGCCAGTAGACCAGGCAAAGGCTACATAAACAGGCTGTTGATTTTCTCCTCCTGCATTTTCAACCTGAATTAGACAGGGTGAATCCTATATTTTTTGCCCTGTGAACTGGGCAAACAATATGGGATTTACCCTTTCCCTTCAAAAACAGACCAAAAGGCCTCTGGCTTTTGCTATGTCTGCCTGGACTTCTTCTTTGGACTATCATAGAGGACTTCACCACCTGAGGTTTTGAGGGTGCTTTTCTTCTTCTAGAATAAACAGAGATGTACCTGTTCCTCTCCACAGACTGCAAGCAGGCCAGTTGTAGCATGGATTAAAGCCATCCAAGAACCCTGGAGTTTGGAAATAACAGAGTAAGTCATTCTTGCACTTTATTGCTTATACTTAATATGAGCAAATATTCCTTAAGGATAAAGTTATCTGCTGTGAATCACAACCTAAGACAGAAAAGTAAGAATATGACCTGTAAGTCATGGAGGATGTTCTTAGGACATGGGTCCAAGTTGGGAGCTTCATAGCATCTTTTAGGATATGACTTTCTTCTTTATTCTTCTTATGCTTTTGCTGGTGCTAAAAGATATTATCTTTGTGCTTCTTCTGGCAGACATTACAGAGGTTGCTGGTATAGATCCACAAGGTGGGATGCTTTTTATCTCTTTTTAACACATATTCATGACAGACCCTGCTCAGTTCTGGCTTGCAGAATTCTCTAATTTCCATAGATGGTTCAGAAAATGTCCTGTTTAACCTTTTGCTCACTATTAGCTCTGGACACTGACATTTGTGGAGAGAAAGCAATGAAGGACCCTTCTGTCAAGGTCATGTAATTTACAGCACTCTTTTCTCTGCTACAAATATCAGCCCCTTCTCCAGCCAGGCTAGCTTTAACAAGACTAGAATTGGCAGAGTGTCCAAGGCCAAAAGGGATAATGCTAACCCTTTTAAGAGTGTGGTTGCAAGAAAATCCCTTAAAAACCACTTTCGTTAATTATCGAAGAAAATCGTATGTTGGTAACCAAGCTTTTATTTTATCGGCAAAAGACCTTTGATTTTA
Source organism: Pygoscelis adeliae (assembly GCF_000699105.1). NCBI lineage: Eukaryota > Metazoa > Chordata > Aves > Sphenisciformes > Spheniscidae > Pygoscelis > Pygoscelis adeliae. The sequence goes on along the minus strand of NW_008825619.1, from coordinate 3,071,015 downwards.
TAGCATTCCCATCAGTCAGTGAAGCTATGTATTATACAAAAGTTAGATAGATTTGACTATAATAATTCTATTGAATTTAACCATGAAACTGCTTTTGTTGATGTCGTTATTTAAATGCTTTGATTTCAGACCTCTTCCAGAATTACAACACGCCATGAGATAGCTCAGTACTCAGATTATGTAACTAAACTGCCCCAGGAAGAATTCAGCCAAACTATCAACATGGGACCACAGCTGCAGAAGATGGCTGCTATGCTCACCTACTGTCCCGCTCTGAAAATTCAGTCTTGTTCACTTCCTCTGGTTGGACCCTGCAGTCCAAGCATTTGTAGTGTGCAATTACCTTACAGCTTTCCTAGCAGCTTTTGCTTTTGCTTTGGGATCTTTTGGGTTTTGTTTTTCCTTTTTCTTTTCTTCCCAGTTTAACCCCAACTAACATCAAAATGTGAGCAGCAATATAACCATTCTGAAAGTTTTAAAAATCTTAATTCTTTAATAAAACTCTTTTTATCTTCTAGCTATTCATCAAATCATACCAGGATTCAGATATAAAAGAGAGAAAATGAGAGAGTTGGAAAGTAAGAAACTGAAACAAGTCTTTATGTGACACAGAATTCACTCCAACAAAAACTGTTTAAGTAGTCTTTTGATAAGCTTAGTCATGAGAGGTGTAGACAGAGTGTGTATTTGGGACTGAAACCTTGTATTTGGGTTTGAATTAGTTGGATGAATATGGGACAACATTCTTCTACTCAAATCTTCATTTCTTTTTTGTTCACAAGCTATGGTTATTCTACACTATCTAGGTAGCTATGTAAACAATTAATATAGCATGCTAAATTTTATCGTGCTTTACAAATTTCAGTGAAATAGTTTTAAAAAAACTTTTAAAAATTTTTAAAAATATTTCACATTTTAATAAGTACTTTTTTATCAATTGACATTTAATATTGCCAAATAACTACATAACATTTTGGAGGATTTTCTTTCAATACATACACTGACATATTTCCAGTTATTTATGTTAAGTTGAACTGTTATCAGACAGAAGTAAACTTGTGATAGATCAGGTCAAGAGCACAATTTTAATCTGAAATGCTAAACTAAATAATTTAATTATATATACACACACACACAAAAAAGTGTATACATACCTACATAAGATACAGTTCTATCCCTGCTGTGTGTATACAATGTATATGGCATACAAGACATTAAGTTTTTGCCTTAGTTACTGTCTGTTAAGAGTTAACAATGAGAAAGTTGGGGTTTTTTTTTCATAGTTATGTACCAGAACCTGTAGAATATCCTTAAAATTGATTTGTGATGTGAAGATATGAAATGGGATCCAGATTCTATTTTTAATGTCTTTTGTTATATGCTGTTCTCTCATGGTCTGTTAATAATTTTTCCTGAGTAAGCAGATTTTTATCTTTGTGCCCCATGGTTGCATTTCAGAACAGCCTGACATACACTATAAATTTATCACTGAATTTCTAAAGATGGAGATAAAAACCACTATTCATTTCCCTGTCAAATCAACTTTTAATGGAAGTTTGAGGCTTTGTCTTGTGTGAGGTAAAAGAAAAAAAAAAGGCAGCAAATTAAGAGTAGGCTGAGATTTTTATTATTTTGGAGAAAACTTCTTAAAACAAGACCAACGAGACTATAACCAGAATGAAAAATTAATAAAACATTCTAAATAGAATCTATTTAAATGGCTTATATTCAAGAAAATATATTATAGTATTTGAAGAACAATTTATAGTTAAAACCATATGGAAACTTTTTTTACAGTTCCTTAGGCATTGGCATGACGCATAATTCTTTCCTATAGTGAAAAACATAGAAAGGTGATATGTTGTCATCAGTAAAGCCTTTCAAGGCCATCCCTGTTTACACAGAAAGAAGGATATTCCCATGTTTGAACTGGTACCAAACAGCATAATTTTGTCCAAATGTAGTTCTTAGAAGTGTGATAGATACAAAAATTGATACAAAATCCTACATGTCCTTTTTCTTATGAGAACAACTCTGAAGAACAGCAATGTAGAATTAAAGATGTTTTAGCTAAAGACTGAATCATTCTCACTAGATTAATAGAGCCCAGTGATCTAGATAAGAACAGCTGGATAATTAAGACAATGGATAAATATATAAATAACAGCAATTAAGTATTCCAACATGTGTTACCATTCCCATTTCACTACATTTATTCTAATTAAAAGGTTTATCTTGGCATTCTGTGTGTTTTGTTGTACCATGAAATCATAATGTATAATTGTCAGACCTGTGGCAACAGTATAAAGTTACAAATTAAGATTAATAATTTCAATTTAAGATCAAATGCTGACTGGTGAGGGAAGACTATTTTTATAGAATTTTACTGTTAAAATTATATTAAAGGAAATAACATGATGGCTTTTTCTAAAAATGTTCAGTTATTTCACATGGCTTTAGGTAGGAACATGACACTTTCACTGGCATGTAGCTTTTGATACTTTCAACCTCATAGGTGTCACTTAGGACTCTTATTTAGAATTAATTTAATGACCTTCTATAGGAAAGAGTTGATTCTATCATATTTAAATGAGTCTAAAACTATAGTTTTGCCCAAGTTCACATTTATTGCATACTCAAAATTTATACTCACAAAAAGAGGATGTATATGCTGGGTTTTAGGGTTTTGGCTTAGCTGAATATTGTGACTTGAATGTTATTCATTTCTAGCAGAGTCCAGAATTTAAGCACCAAGTTAATCTGCTTCTGCTGTGTCAGAGCACTGTAAAGCAGCTATTTCTTATACAAAACACTTCCATTTAGAGAGAATTGCTTGCAGATTACTGATGTTCAAAAATAGTCCTTCAATCTTTTAAGACTTTTTGAAACCCTTTTGACTCCTCTCAACATATGCACAAAATGACAAAGATCGGTCGCTAGCTAGGCAAATATACAGACATACGGATTTCTGAAGAAATCAACCTGGCTAAGTTTGGCATTGTTTTAACATTTCAGTCTTTAGTTTAATTTATTTTACATAGCCAAAGAGACCATAAAATGGAACACAGCTTGTTAGGCTAATTCATTGATTTTTAAACCAAAATTAGTGATAATAGCTGTGAAGGTGATAACATCTTGATTTAATATTTGGTAGTGACTTGGATACAGTCTGGGGGAGAGGCTTCAATGGCAGCAAGCTTTCTTGCAAAAGTCAAATAGAATTTTACTGTCGGTTAATAACATTGCTGTAAAGGAAGCTGTTAGTGTTTCAGTATGAAGTTGTACAGTACATATAACTAATATGTATCAGGAAATTTTATTTCACTACACTTAAGATGATATTTTCCCTGCTGCAATATGTTTCAAGTATAACTGAATGAATGCATTCCTTCTTAGAAAGCTATATATTGTATATCTGGTAGAAAAAAGATAAAAATCTTTTTTGTAAGGGTCCCTTGAGATATCAAAGTGTCATATCAAAAGCACAAAAAACAAACAACATTTCCATGATCAGCATCACAGCACTCAACCTCAAGTTAAAAAATTTGACTATCATGCACGTACACACATGCCACAATAACTAGCACAACTGAATTGTCTTTTTCAATTATAATTTCAGGTAGCCTGTACAATTTTTACATCCAGTTGCCATAATATTTTAGTGTGATTATGAAATTATCAATAACTTTCAAAAAGTATCTTTGAAGATTGAAGATTAACTTAATGTCATTTCTGCACTACATCCAGCATTGTTCCTTAAGTGGCCAAATAGTAGAGCTGATTTTATATCCACAGTAAATAAAAATGCCAATATTAGCTGATTTTTTTTTTATTCTGACTTCTATTTCTGTCCTCTTGATGTCCTCATAGTCACTGCATTTTCTGTAAATCTGTCATTGTATGTGCCACACACTGAACTTGCAAGTGGGAAGAAAGAGAAAAGCCCAGGAAGCAGATTTGAAAAATTGTTGTTCTATAAACTATACATATCAGGATTCCTGAACTTGCTTCACACTTGCTGTTGTTATTGATAGCACATCTCTTTAATTTAAAAATATATTTGACCAGTATCTGGTACAGTGGTACAGGAACCAGTTCTGTGTGGCTGGGTTACTGTCCTACTGGCACGTGCAATGCCTCTTGCAAGCATTCTGCTTGCACTGCAGCGTGGGACTTTATGGCAGTTTCTGGCATGGCTATTTATGCATAGTTGACAGCTACATAATGTATTTAGTTCTGTGTGAATAACTGATTCTGTAGACAAAGTGAAAAATTAGAAAACAGATTTGTTTTGGGTCATACTGAAACAAATGACCCTCATTTTTATTGCTGAACCAAAACACTGCAAGTATTTTTGTTTATATCAAATTAACATCCAGTTATTTTCTTGAAATTTTTTTCTGCTGTTGTTGTTTTCATTTCTGTTCTCTTTGCTTTGCTCCTTAAAAAGACAAAAGTTTTCTTATGAGCAATACAGTAAGGAAGCTGGATTTGCTCTGTGGCTGGGCCCACCGTCCACCTCTTCTGTTCTGCAACAGACCCTGCCCCTTCCCAAGTCCCCATAACACCTCCACTGAACAAAACTCAGCAGTGCTGTGATCAATGGGGAGCTCTGCGTATGCTGATTGGTAAGTTAGTCGGTGCTGATTACTCATCAGACATGGGCTGAGCTCAGCTCACTTCTCCCTCACTTCTCAAATGCTTGAGACATCAACCCAGTGTTAAATTTGATTGAAATCTCTCTGTGGGTACGAAAGGCTATCAAAGATGGACTAAAAAAGGGATTATTTTATACCGAGTTTAAATTTAAGTAGATTTATTGTCATGGTGTCATCTTGAAATGAAAGGACAAGTTGTTTTCTTTCCAAATTTCAGGATGAATATTTTGTTTAAACACATCTTTTTCAACTGAAATATTCACTGATTGCCTGATGGATTCAGCAATTATTTTGAAGCAAAATCTGGATGTTGACTGAATCTGATTTTTCAAGTTTATCTCCCTGTATCTTTTCAGCATCTAGTCTGTTGTACAGAGCTTTTCATCCGAACATCTTGAAACAAGTCTAGAATTATAATAAGCATACACAGTAGAATCATTTACAGTAGTATTTCATGCCAGTTGAAAAGAAGTCCAAGGAAAAAGAATATAACTGATTGTTTGGTATAAAACATTTGATGGCTCTTTAGAAGCAGAGGCAAATCCCCAATCTTTAGGTAAGTAGGCTTGAGGGGAATAACTGAAATCTTTCCTCACTCCTGACATTTAAATCTTGTGCAACTCAGTTCCACCAGGGACTATTTAATACATGCAGTGTGATGACTTAAATACACGAAATGCAAGAAATGGAATGTATTAGGGTGCATGTCCTGTACAGCAGCAGAACCAGAGCTTGAGCTGTCATAGGACTCTGCTTTAAGGGCAGTCAAGGTTAATGGATTGACTGGCTGCACTGGTCAGACTGTCTTGGCTATGATCCTGCCGCTTGTGACAAGGTTGGGGTGGTTTATCAGCTTCCTTCTTCATGGTGGTGTATTTCTCCTTGTCGTATAAGTGGAGATGGGACGCATGTCCCTACTATCAAGCTCTGTTTCTCCTACCTAGTGTTTGGCAGAAGGGGCTGTTAATCTTAGGTTTACTAGGAAGCTAAAGAAGAAAGAGAGATAAATCTCTCAAGCTCTTGTACTGATGGCAGAAGCCAACATGGTGCCTTGCTTTAGTGTTATTGCTGATGCACTGGCTACCTTTAATTTTTTAGCAAAGCCTACAGATTAATAGGCCTAACTTCTAGAAGGGAAGGGGACCCTCAGAGTAGTAAATACAAGGTACCGCTCACTTGGAGGGTTAGCTGAATGAGAAGGGTCTATGGATTCCTTCATGGAAAAAAAGCAGGGAAGATTAGCACACCTAGCATTTGTCTTTTATATTGCATATTAGGCAGATTACCTGAGGAAAGCTAAAAATGGGATATATGAGTACTTAAAAATGTCTTAATTGTGAGTTTTATAAATTAGACACCTAAAGTTCATTTAGTCATCTCTATCTTTTCACCCTTTTCCTCTTAATTAAAAAAAAATATTGCCAGGCCAGACAGCCACCTTCCCTGTATGCACACTCTCTATTTAGCTTGCCATGAATGGCTTGGCAGCCTTAGGCATTCAGGATGTTCACTAATGGTTCCTCACTGCAGGTTCCCCCCCATTCTCCCATGAACACCTTTTTCTCTTGCTCCTGAACAAAATATTGTGTACATTGAAACTGTCACAATTCCATCTTGCAGAAGGGCTCTGAGTGCACGGCTGCTCTCTGCTTCCACCAAGTTCTTTGTAACATGATGCCAAAGAGACATTGTTCTGGGAAACACTGAGGACAGACAGCAATTAGAAATTCCCAGTAGCCTGTGGTGAGTGCCAGATCAACCACACCTAGCACAAAGTCCTCTTGCCAAAGGGAAAATCATACAGATTTTCAGGCTCATGAGGAAGATTATAAACAATTTCCTATATTCTCCAAAAGCACTTGTGCATTTCTTTGGAATTTTTAGCTTATCAAATAGCTAAATGTGATGAGAAATGCAGACAGAAAGGAGCTGGTGGAGGTGGAGGCCATATTGATGAGGAAAACATTCATAGATGCCCCAGGGAAGCTATCTACACTGGGAATATCCTTTGGGATCAGCATCTTCCAAAGAAGACTGCAAATCAATCTCCATGGTGAGTGCAAGGAAACTGCGTCACAGGTTGAAATATTTCATATGTTATGGCCTTTTGGCCTCATACTTGTCAAGAATTAAACGGTTTAAGTATGAAAGCTTGATAGCTAAACTTCTTCCCTGACTTTCTGCATGTGCTCCCCCAGCCCCTCAGTTCCCCTTTGCTAATAACCTGGCCTTACTGAACCAGGATGTGCACCTTGTCTTTAGCAACATATCTTGTCTGTTCCCTGTTTAGCCTATCTCCTCACTGTAATGTCCACTGAGCTTGGTACCTACCTATGCATCCTTGTCTAGCTTCATATATGCTTTAATCTAATTTATGCAATTTTCATTAAAAACATGTATTTATCCCCATCTCTCTTATCTCTTTGTTTGCACTGTCCTTTAACCCCAAGGCTTGGACAAGTGTTATAGACACTTGGGCAGAGTTCAAATGACGGCAGAGAAAAACATCAATAGGATTTGGGCAGAGATTACAAAGTTTTTTTGGCTGAAGTGGTCAAGAAAGCTTGTGTGCACGTATAAAGTAAGCAATTTAGACACATGGGGATTTTGCATGTCTAAACCTGGACAACTAGCAGATTAAGGTGTTAAGTGACTGCTGAGATCATGGGGAGGATGCTGAGATAAATCACAAAAACAGATTTAGTTGTGCAGTCCCACCTGGACAACTGATTTAGTGAAGAGAAATCTAGATATATATCTGGTGGTGATGCGAAAGCCCTGAAACAGGCCCCAAAAGTTAATATGCCTTTATAAATCAAGATTTTCCATTAAGTTGTCTTCAGTTGTGAAAAATCATAGTAAAAATGAAAAAAAAAGACTTGTATATGTAGGAAAGACAATAAAATTTGCTATTCAAATTTAAGCTAATATGACAATACATCTGTTAAACATCATGGCTGTGTTTTGTTACTCTGAAACAGGATTTTCCAAATCAGTTTTCCATTAAATCTTATTCATTAATTTCTACTGTTACCCCCTCAATGACTGTTTTTTGCTTGTTATTGATGTGACTTTGCTTGTTTATAAATGGTAAAAACTGTGTTAGCCTTCAACTAGAAGTTATTTTCCTTCTGGCTGATGATGTGGCTTCCTACTGCTATGCTGAACATCACCAGAAAGTATTTAATTGTTTAAAATGCAAAATGTCTGTGCATCCTGCTTCTCCAATGTTGTAACAGTATTCCTCTAATTCTGTCTGTAATTCCAAATGTTTGGAGCAACTTCCTTATGTGACGGTATCTCATCAGTAGCTCACATTAATGATGTGCGGCTAAATAAAGACTCCCAAAAGCTGAGATCTGTAAGACTAGACATGGAAATATTTTTCCCAAAACTGGTTTGTTCTTCACAATATTTGAAGTAGTGGTGAAGCTTTTCATCAGCATGTGCAATGGCAACATTTTCAATAAGATCACTGGCTGATTTTGTGCAGATTTCAAAATAGGTTTCTTATGCTTTTAAACAAATGTCGGGGCTGAATGGGAAGAAGGGAAGTGAATGCTCTCAGGAAACATCTGTTCTTCGTTGCTCCTAAAAAATTAAAAAATGTTGGCATATTTTAATTCAAAATATATTTTGAAAAATTATGAACAACTATTATGTAAAAGCTGATGGAACTCTTGCTTTACTAAAAGGCAATCACAGTCTCCTTAAACTTAAATCTTTAATGTAATAGCTAAACAGAGACATAACTTGGAATACATTAGAGAAAAGGATAAATCACAAAATCAAACCAACATTGTTTATGGTATAGAAGATGGCCTCTTTCCTCATAAAACCATCTCCTACAAAAAAAAACAAACTAAAAAAATAACTGCAACCTTTTCACTTTCCTACTTTGGCCACAGGGGTTAGGCACACAACTCAGGATATCCAAGTGATGCTAGCTGCCATAAAGTATGAAAGAGACCCATGCAAGTAGATACCGTAAGGTCATGACTCACAAATGCAGCACACACACCTCACAAAAATGACTGACTTCCCAACTGATGTCACTTTGGGACACTCAATAGAAACCAGATTCATGGCTACTTACCAAAATTGTAGAACCAAAATAGTTGACTAAATCAAACAGAAAGATAGGAACAAACGTTTCAGGGCAAAGAAATCTCTATTAGTTTTAACTCTTTTGGTGTCAATAGAGGGGGAAAAAAAAATACCATCAATTTTAAAATGTGGCTGGAAGAAAATATCTCCCCATCTTCTTACAAGTCTTCTGTTAGTTATAATTTTGTGAAGTAGTAGCTGGTATTCACAGCTTTGTAGATAAGTTTTAAGATGCAGAGAAAATTAGTGTCACGGGTTCATGGAAATAATCTACAAGGGATTTGTCTGATAGTTTATGTAATTTGTTGACAGGAATATTATGAAAATCCTAGGAGAAAGTGGTTCAACAGCATGGAAGGAAAGTTTTTTCATTCTGGGTTTTAGACCCCATGGGGGGGGGGGGGGTGCATGTCGGGGTGCTTCACAGACAGCAACTCTTAGAAGTCTGATTGAAGCTTAAAACGGAAACTAAGCTCCCCTGCAAATGGGAAAAAGAGAAAAGTTTCAGTAGTACCACATCTTCTCAAAATAAAAACTTGTTCCTTTGACAATTCCAGGCATCATTTCTAACACATTCGTTGTGACTGCACTGAGGATATTTTTCTGATAAGGATATTCTATAAATCAAAAATATATATTATACTTAAACACAGAAAATAATTTAAGATTTTCCTACTGATGTCATAAAGTTTAAAAAAAAAAAAAGTTTCCAGGAAAGTTTAAAAAAAATAAAAAATGGTGGTAACTATTATAACTGTCATCTTGCCTGTATGGTACGAATGCGTTTCTGGGGCAATAAAAGAAGGTTACAAATTAGCATAATGAATACATCCATTTGTTTTTACCTTGAAGACTAAATGCAAAGTTGGTTTGTAAAAAACAGAAAAATTGTCTTAATATAAACAATTTCCAAAAAATATTTGATTAAACTGATATATTTTAAAGTGAATTTTGCCATTAAAAAAAGGAAAGCTTCACAGCAATGGGAACACCAAGTTAGAACTGATAATTTGTTGGGAAAAAAAAGTTTATGTCTAAGTAAACAATTTCTGCTTACACATTACCCTATGACACTATTTCTTGTCTTTCAGCCATTTTGTGTTTCATTTTATCTTTCATTCTTTGTGTTGAACTCACTCAGGTTCATGGAAAATCATTAAGCCTTTTTGAAAACAGAACTGTAACCCCAGGATCTATTTATTCCCCAGTAACAATAAAGGTATCATTAATGCAACTGCTGTCTTTGGATTTCATATGAAGTTATAACTTAGATGTAGAGGTCTTGTATATGCTTACTTGGAAAAATATTTTTTCAGGGATTCAGTTTTGAGAAATAGCAAAAACTGATCAAATAAAATATATCAACCAACGTAGCAGGTTAGTATGTGGCAGGAGGAGGTTAAAGTTTATATAATAATCAAATGCAAACTGAAGTTTATTTTCTGTAATTGTCTTGTGAGGCCTTTATCTCTGATGCCTCTGCATCAATGGCCTATCACGAGTCCCTGCATTTATGAGCACAGAGATAGCACTTATTGTAAGTAATAGGATACTTATGTTTTGTAAACTTGTGGAGATATTACTTTAGCTGCGACACTTTGATCACATTTTCTAGGCTATATCAGCAATCATAACAATGAGCTGATTTAAAAAAAAACTAGCAGAGAATCAAATAGCCAGAAAGACATGATGGCAATATTGTTGCATATTAACTGAACCCAGAATTTGAAAACAGTTGGGTTTTTGTTGTGGTTTGTTTTATTTTCTGATAAGCTGTGGAAAAATAAAAACATCCATCACAGATTTATACAACACACTAGAATTCAACATCTTCTCTATCAGTATATTGACTTTGGGTTTATCCATCTTTTTTGGAATAACTCTAAGCGTAATTGTGTTTTACATTGAAAAAAAGTTGGAAATGTGTTTCCTTTTGTCTTAACTTTCTAATTCTTTAGAGGATAATTATTTTTTAAATGTAGGGGAAAAAAATCAAGCACACACTTTAATGCCATTTTTGACGGTCAGTAAATTATCTTGTAACCAGTTCCCCTTAAAGTTATGAGGGACCTTTCACTCAAAAGTGCCCAGACCTACAGCTGTAAATCCAAACTGCCAGATGAACAGAGAAGTCAAGAAATGGCCACATTTCATCTGATCTCTCTCAAAAAGGCAAGAAACTTAAAATTGCCAAAGAAATGTCTATGAAAATAATCCAAACATTAATTCTTCTGAATACATCAGAAATTTCTGGACTAAAGTCTACACTTTGCCCTAATTTGTGGCTGTCTCAGTCTGGAATTTTGGATCAAGCTTACTCCTGTTAAGTCCATTGCAAACTGGAGATGATTAAAACATCAATTGTAAATCTGAAAATTAATGTGTGTATATATATAATTAATTCTTTTATGTTTCTTCAAACATAAACTAACATCCACTTAAATAAAGCTTTTTTTTTCCATTCCAAAGGATCAGAAATGTACTGGGTACGCTTTGGAGTTTCTTGTAGATATATTTGGCAGTTTCCTCAGAAATTCCTCAGAATCTCTAATGAAAGAAGGATCCATGTATGTATCAAATGTCAGTATTAGTATGGGAAAAACATGCACACTTGAGTGACTGGTTCTTACACGGGGATATATTGCTCTGTGGGGATGTATTTAAGAATAAAACTATAAAATAGTGTAAGATAACATTTTAATTCTTTTTTTAATTAATATTGAATAGTAGTATTTATACGTTTTTCCCAAAGCAGAACAAAAAAATTATCTAGTGTATTTTCATTTGCCAAGGATCATGCACCATTCAATATAAGGATCTGAGTTTAAAACACAGATTCTTTTGTTGCTGGCCTTTTTGTTCCCTTCTTAGAAGAAAAAACAAAGCATCTTTTTAACTTACTTCTGGTATCTCAAAAGATATTCATAGACTGCTTCATAAGCAGTAAGTCCCCATATACTAAAATGAAATCTCAAAGTTTTTGAAATACTTTAATTTTGGGACAACAAGGATAATAAATAGGTTTTGGAGAAGTCTTCAGTATCTGTACACCTTTTGTTATGGGATACTTCTGTTATCTTGCATGGATGTATGTGTCTGAAACTACAAAGAGTGACTAAGAACAATAAGGAAAAGGAAGGGTATTCCCTTTCCGGGGGCACATTGTACAGGGAAGAATTTGGAAGGATATTTCTAGAGCTCCTACCTGAGTTCCTTACCCTACCCACTCTGCCCAAATAGATTTTCTTCTGTTTGCTTTCTGTCTGGCACCCACTCTAGCACTGGCTGAACATCTCTCCATTGGAGGGGAAAGATGAAAAAAATGCTCTTTGTTGGGAGACCATGCAGTCTGTATGGTCTCACATGGGAGACCGCCATGTAGTTATGGCGGTCCTTGGGGAGGTGGAAATGTAATCCTCCTGAGTGTGACTGCAGCCTAGAGCTGTGCCTCCCTCACCTCCTGAGTAGGCATTCTGGCCATTGGACTCTTACTGAAAAATCCCTAGTACCATATCTTACTTTTCAGCCTTCTTTGAGCAAGATCTCAACACAGAAGTATTCATCAGACTTTAAACATTATATGAAGACTTATCTATACGGTTAGTGTGAGAAAATAGACATGCTGGACCACTGTAAATTCCAAGATGCTTTTAAGCTTCTAAGTCCTCTCTCAGGTAGGCTCTCAGTGTGCTGGTTGCCATTTTCACGTGTCCTCTGCACATAAGACTGAATAGTAATTCCTACCATGACAATGTTTTATATATCTGAAACTATTATTTTTGGATCTGAAATTTTCCAGAACTGAGCTCTGGGAAACAGAAAGTTCTATCTGACATTTTGAGTAAAGACAGTTCAGCTGAACAGAGTGCAAAAAAATATGCTTGATAAATTATGGAAGTGTTCTTGTAACTTGGAATTACTCAAAAGCAAGGAAAGTGCTTTCAGTGAGATATATTCAAATTATGACTTAATGGATATCACATGCAGGGCATGGTTAGTGTATGCCTCACCAGATTTTTAACTTAGCACCTAAGGTGTTCCAATAAGCAAGGCTGCATTGGGCATCCATAACTAATGTAGATGTCTAATGAAAAAAATTGCTACTGGTGTATATGAGTTATCTGCAACACTCTGCTCTCATTCCCTGCAGCTGTTCTTAAATGTTCACAGTTGTTAAGTTTCACACAGTTTTACAGTCATAAGAGAGTGTTTCCCGCTTGCCCTTCTGCAGATGGTCCCGATCCAAAGCAGACTATACTCTGTGACTCCAAGGTTGGGATACGTCTGATCTAATTTCAGATGTCTGTGATGAGATTCATATGAGTCATTAGGATGAGCTAAATCCCACCCTACAAATCCTTCTTTCATTCTATTGGCTATAAAGGGTGTCTAATAGAAATTGGTTCAGTGGTAAATGTTTATCTAAGAAATATGAATTTCATTGCTACTCACTTCAGTACATTTGCATCAAGGACAAATGTCCACTACAAATGTCCATGTTTGTTTTCTGCAAAGCAATGGAAATATCATATGCAATAAAAATTAGTTTGATGTGGGTGTCCAGACAGAAAGGAACTATTTAATCAGAATGATAACATACTTGTAGGATCAGATTTTCTTCTTATTCTTACCAGTGTAAAGTGGAATTAATCTTGCAAAAGTCAATAGAGGAAAGCTGCTGTAAAACATGCACAACAAAATAACAAATCAGGTCTGTTGCAGTTCTGAGGTGCATAATAAATTTCTTGTAGATCAAATCACCTGTTATGATAAATACCTTATTTTTAATGCAGTATTTTATTTAGAAAATGAAAACTAAACCGAGACATTTCCATTTAAATCAGGCATTATACCTATGGAGTCAAAAGTCTATGGTTTCTCAAATATTCTGCTTTCTGCATCTATTGATACAACCTTATACATTTGCTATATAAGGAAATAGAATTTTTGTCAGTCACATATCAGTCTAATTTAAAGTTACATTTTGTATACAATTTTTCCTCAAGTCTTCAAAAGTTTTAGTGTCTAAGTCCTATTGTTCTCAATGCCTTTGAGGGTCTGGAATTTGGTGTATATATTCAGGTTTACCCATGGTTTCCTTCAACTATCAAATTCACTAGTCAATTAATAGATAAGTCGGCATGTGCATTTTTTAATTATACAGATAAGTAACTTTCTCCTCTTCTCAGACTCATGAAAACCAAAGGGAGTTCCATTTTAATGTTGTAAAACCCAATTAAGTGAAAGGAAATTTAGATGCAAGTTGACTCCTTTCCTAGGTTCCCTCCAAACTTGTCTCTCTCTGTTTTTATTTTTACAACTAAATTAAAAATATAGTTAAAATGGAATATAAACCAAAAAACTATTTATAATTCACTCTTAGGAAACAAGATTTTGAGAAAATGGAAAGAGACTAATTAAGAGGATCAGAAAAGTTGTCTCTCAGTTTTATGAAATTTTAGAAAATTTAATAAAATTAGGAAATAAATAGAATTTAGCAGTTGCATGGATGTTCCAGAACCTGAAATTGTTTAGACTAAACAATTAATACTAACCTCTGTACGTAAATGTTATCTTACGTTATGAAAATAAAGGTTATACTTCAAAATGCTCTCAAGCTTAGTAAAAAGCTTAGCTATACAGATGTCTTCCAAGTGAAGAAGACAATACAGGGTGTGTCAACAAAGAAGGATCGAGAAGAACATACATCTGCAATCCACAGACGCCGCAGTACACCCAGCCATGAGTAGATTTACCCAGCTGGCAGAAAGCAAAGTTCAAATCAAGACCAAAACTGCCAAACAAAATTATTCTGGTTCAAATAGATGGTTCCAGACCTGAAGCTGTCCCCAAACTGTTCCCAGATGTCCTAACCCTAGTCAAACATTTCATTGTGGAGCCATGCTGTGAGCTCTCTCGGGCTTGTTTATTCAGGGCTCCAGTGGGGGAGATGAATTCCAGCAGCTTGGAAGGGTACGTCTGGAGAGGCAGATGAGGCACTGAGCTGCTCCAGGATTTTCCAGTTTAGATTTCACTAGAACGAAGGCAAGTTTTAGAGAAAGATAATAATACTTAGG
>NW_008825619.1:3047807-3056161 GCF_000699105.1 Pygoscelis adeliae | reverse complement strand
GTTCACATACAGCAGTGTTCCAAAACCATTTAAATTACATTATTCCTGTGCATTTAAATTACATTATTCTTGTAAGGAGACAGCTAATGGGTGAGTTATGAAATACTTCTCTGGTACATATATAGTGAAAATGCCCCACACAATAAAATGAGAATGCACCGGTATTAATAACCATCCATACCTTTATCACATATGATCCAAAGCATGACTGTTCTTTTCTGGTGAGAACTAGTCATTAAATCAGCGTAGCATTTCCTTCAAATACATAAGCACACCTTATTTCAGGCTGTCCTCCTGCAATTGCTTGAAGATGATCATATTGAAGTAAGATTAAAATTTCTGAAGTGCAAATAAATTCTGTTTAAAATTTTACTCAGTTCTCAAACTTGTAATAAAACAATGTTTTCAAATGGATCTGAACTATTAGTACAGGTAAAGACAGACCTGGCAGAGAAATGGAAGGATCCAAAACATAATTTGTGGTTTTCAATTGAGAACTAACTATCTATCTATCTATCTATCTATCTATCTATCTATCTATCTATCTATCTACCTATCTATCTTTCTATCTATCATTTATCTATCTATTTCAGAAAATGTCTCTGTTAAGTATTTCTACAATACCTGTCCCAGTTGCTGTTCTGTGTGACAGTCTGGGACAATGGGTGCTGTTACTGAGAGTTATCTGCTGAACATGCCCTCTTTCACCACTGTGCAAGGAAAATGCACAAAAACAAGCTGATGACTAATGTATAGAAAGATCTGCAGGATTTCAGTGGTACCCAAACTTATGTTTCCTCAAAAATGTTAAGACTGAATTGCAGTCAATAATGTTGTGGGTTTTTTTTCCACAGTGAACTTCTGTCCAAATAAAGTGTTTTCTCAAAAAGAGGTAAATCTCAAGGTTTTTAGAAGGAATTGGAAAGACAGGCTAAAAGAAGTTGGGTATCCGACTATTCCAAAGTACTTCAGAGACTTTATCAGAAAACCTTTGCTATTTGTTTAATGCAACACCTGCATTCAAATGCTTTTTGTAAAATATATTCCCATGTAGGGGTATGAATTATTAAAATTATTGACGAGGTTGACACATTGTCTTGTATTCTCAAGATTATGAGATGCATAGATTGATTAACCTGATTCAGAATGTCTCTCTATACTTATACGTATTGATACTGTAAGTTTGAAAAAAATAAAAGTACAGTTATTAATATTTAACACAGTGAGAAATTTTGTTCTTTTTCAAAATAGATATGATTCTTTCTATTGTGGGCAAAGAAAAATAGCACAATCAATGCAAGTAGTGACTGTTTGAGATTTTAAAGAGCAACTGCTACTGTTAGGGTAGGAAAATTCAAACAATCATTACATGCATGACAAATGGCATCTGGTCTTACATGTCAGTGAGGTTTGTCACACACCAGCACTTTGGTATTAAAATAAAAAGGGAAACTTCTGCAGAGATGGTGGAGTGCACCATTGTTAACTACTAACTTAAAAATGCATCTCCTGAGATCCCAGGAGATTAAAGTGGCTATAACAGTCATTCTTTACTGTACTGCAGACACCATGGGGGCAGGGGGGAGGGGGTTACGAGGAGGATTTCTGGGTCTGGATGCACATATAAGTTTGCATCCTGACAGTCTATCAGGATGAGGCCTTGGTGTGTACCACTTCCCTGGGTACTTTTTTGTAAGGAGAACTGGGGCTGCAGGTTTGCAGGTAGTGAGGTGGCACAGTGTTAGATCCTAGTCTGAACAGCCATGTAGCCAGACAACAAAATAACCCGGAATATGCACCAGCTTTGCAGCTGAGGCTGAGCTATCAATACTAACCTTTATTTAAAGGAATTAAAGACTTTGTAAAAGCCCCTGCTAGGCTGGGAGCCTGATGTAATGATCTAGCCATATGTCTGCCTGTCATCGGGTCCCGAGTTCTGATCTGGGCTTTGATGCTCGTGGCCTCTGCGGTCTTGGGCAAGTTGCTTCTGTGCTCTGTGCCTGCAGATGGGAACATATGATACTCCTCCTCCTCCTCCTCCTCACAGAGAGGTTATGCAAATTCATTAGTGACTGTTTGTGAAGGGCTTTGAAGTAGAAAATCACTCCATAATTGCTAAGTATTATTTAATAGCTCTTTTATAGTAGGCATTTCCTTTTGAATTACCCTGCTTGATGTTTCATTAAAATGACATCATGCTCACTTGCAAATTATAGTGGCAGGTCATGTGCTTGCCAGTATAATAAAGCATGAAGAATTATAGACATCCCCCCTAAATAAATTAATTTGCAAGAAGTTATCACTACTGGGGTCAGACTGTAGGTCTCTAGTTTCTCACATCCATGACACTAGCCATATATTGATTCTTATTTATTTTTATTGATTTTTGTAACATTAATTTGAAACTGCTCTTTACATCAATACCATCTAGGGCTTTTTTCTTCTCAGATTAAATAACATTATTAGACTGTGTATGATGTATAAATTAAATACCAGAGGTTGAAACAGAACTATCATTTACAGTAACTGTACTCTGTGCAAGGCCAGCAAACGAAGGAGAAAATTACAAGAAAGAAAAAATAAAGTCATGCGACTTTGCATTGTCATGGGGCAAGAACAACCTTTTGGTCCTTATGCTGTAATTTTATGAAGGCGGGCATAGGAGTGCTGTGCAGGGACCATCTCAAACTTCTGCTCCAGTGTATTTCATGGGTTGGACTCCAGGGCTGTGTCTGCAATGCTGGACGGAAGTGCCTTGTGCTCTTATTCCCCAAATACACGCCATCCAGGGAGCTGTGAGTCCCTCAGTGTGTATCGAGGTCTTCACCTGAAAGAGCACCTACACAGTTAGGGGGTAGGACTCAAGCCTTGGCTAGATGTGCAGCTATCTGTGGCCAGGGTGAGCATCTGGGAGCTGGGAATTTGGAAAGCACCATGTATCCCACAGCTGGAGGCAGAGCATGATTCCAGTGTCACTGGGAGATAGAGAGGCCCTTCTGTAATTCAGAAAGCAACAACCTTTTTTTCTAAACTACCAGCATGGCTATGCTACTTTGATTCAACTGTTTATATCAAGATGTTCAACCTCACCTAGCACTTTAAAAAAATGAATATTATTTTTAGTTCATACCTCTCTAATACTTACACCACATCTTAGAATAATAACTCAAAAGAACTGGCTATTAGGAAGCCATCGGGACTCATAAAAATGGGCTTCTGACATGTGAGTTTATTACTCTTTGGAATCATTTTTGGCTCATAAGTAGGAAGCATCTTCATGTTATCACTTTACAAACATGGTTTTTGATAAATTACTATGAAACTAGGAAACCTTTCAGGAGAAATATAACATAAATAAAACAGAAATAAAGCATGTATTCTTGCATACTTCTAGATTTTTTTACTATTCCAGTATACGGATTATATGTAGTAGGACAAAGAGTAACTGTCAATGTCTGTGTTCTCAACAAAAAGGAACATAACAGGGAAATAATTTCACTTTGGATGAAAAGGCACATACTTGGGACCTGCATTCCCCAAACGAAAACTGATATTCAGGAGAGATGATAGCAAAACTTAATGTTCTGGAGAGCAGAACACACTGCTAAGTGTCTATGGCACCAGTGAAGTGGGAAAATGTCTGGACATGCTATTTGCCAAATAACTGTTATTTGTGAAGGAATAACTCCAAACTCATATCCTACTGCTTTGGCACACTGAGTGATCCAATAAATGAAGACAGACGCTGACCCTGGTCTTGATCTACTGTATGTAATTAAAGAAAAGATCTTAAAGGACATTCTCCTAGGAAATTAAAGAATTTTTTTTGTTTTTAAATTTCAGTGTTACAGTGTCTCATTCTTGCTATCCCCAGCTACTCTGTTGTGGTTTTTTTAAATGTAAACCCACTGAAGCCCAGAGAAAAATGGAAGAAACAGTGAAGTTGGGAAACCTAAAAGCGAAATTTTTATTTTATTTCCTGAGCTGTAGGAAAAAAAGGATGAAGAGCATAGAAAAAATAAACATATTAACGTAATAGATTCAGATAGTCATTCACATTCAGTTGCTGCAATTAACTTTTGCTGCCTCAAATCACAAAGGTGGGTTGAATATTACCTTCTTATCAGAGGGGGAAACCAACGACAGAGAGAGAGAGAGAGAGAAAGCAGCAGCTCTGAGTGTTCAGATGAAAACCTTGCATCCTTGGATGGTCCAACATGGCTGGCCACTTTTCTTTCTCAGAGAAAAAGAGCTTTTCACATATGGCCCCTCTTGGAAATGAGTTTCCCTCCAACGATGCATCTCCTCCATAGCCAAACGGATCACACTCTCTCTGCGGGATGCTGGCAGTGGTGTCATCCAGAGCCCTCAGGAGCCTGAGACTTCATTTGGCAGTCAGAAGTAAGAACTTGTCAGATAAATCAGTGGTACAGCCCCTAAGATATCCCAGTTTTCCTGTGTTATTGAATTAATGATAATTGCTAAATCTTGTAATCTAGAAATGGCAAATGAAAAGTATATGTGTACCCTGTTTTGAGTTGGCATTTCTTTGTTACGCACGATTCCTCCTGTATAAAGGGAGAAGCTCTATTTGCCCATTAATGTGCTTCAACTAGTCTTCACATAGCAAGAGAGATTTTGTCTCTTTCTTTCTGTGTAAGTTTATTACATGTTTTCCTTCTGAATAGCTGTTGCACTCATTATCAGAGAGAAAACAATAGTTCTAGAGAATATAAGTATTCACTCTTTTCAAGTTTGTTTGTTATGGATGCTAGAATACAAAGTCTGCTTTTCTTCTTAATGAAATGCCCGTGTTCCACACCCCCCCGGCCCATCAGTTATTCAAAATTATTTCAGGTCACGGTCAGTTTAAAAATTAATTGAAGAGAAATTAGTCCCACAAGGGTATAGCTGTGAGATCTAATTTTGACTGACAGTGGGATAAAAGACTGTGGATTTAATCATGTCACTTTTAAAAGCATTTTATATATGTAAAATTTTTCAACTTGCCACAAGCATATATGTCTTTAAATTGATCTTGGCATATATCTATTCATTTGTGTAATGCAGGAGTACTATAGGAAAAAAAAAATAATTTAGGAATTACTTTGAGATACCTGTCACTAACTATTATTTAATCAAAAATGTAACTGCCATTCTGAAGAAAAAAACCCCAAACCTCAACCCAAAACCAAAACCCAAACCCTCTCCCATTTTATAACTGAATTGATTTACTAGACTTACAGTCTTTCAGTGGTCTGAGAAGTCATGGCACGGGATTTCTGGTACATGGTATATCCACGGTATTCCTAATGATACAGAAGAGGAGACTATCAATATTTAGCAACACTACATGAAGGAAACACAAATTTCCAGTGTGCTGTCCATGGTTCATCAAAGATGTTTCAAATGTTGATCCTGACAAATAACTGGAATTGGCGGAATTCGAAGGAAAGTGCAGCAGGGCATTGATCGTGGGCCTTGCTGAACCATCAGGCTCCTCATGGCAGCCTAGTCTCAGGTGTTTACAACATGGGAAAAAGGGTAAGGATGTGATTTCAGGTGTGGGTTAACACTTTACATTGAATAAGTGTTTTCTTTCTGAAGCAATTTAAAAGGTTTGAATCCATTCCAAACCCATTTAGAATAACATAAAGAAAGTATTTCTCTCACGTATAACTGTTTCAAAACATCAGCAGGCTGCAAAATTACTACTAATCATCCAGGTGATACTTTGGCCCTCTAAATTTATGATTTTGGGAAATAGGAGGATAACTAAATGTGTTCCTCTGAGGTTTCCTTTTCTTATCTTTCAAAGGTGAGGTCACTAAGATGAAGAACAGAAAAATCAGTAACTCCCTAGAAGAGTTACAAACATGTTACTTGGACTCTCTTTTAAGATTTTGTCCTATTGCTTTGCTTTGTCATCCTCTTCCTTTCTCAACATAATCTGCACTAAAATATCTTCAGTCCAGGCCTAAAGCTGTTTTAAAGATGCTCCACCGGCCTGAGGGTTTAGAGAGGGAGTTCTGCTTTAACTAAACAATTGTGGTGAAGAGTCAGGCTGACATATTCAAAAGTCAGTTTTTGACACTGATCTTGAAGGACAGTCAGGCTCTCCTTTTAGGGATACTGGCAGGACTGACTGAGGAAAAATCTTTCTCATTTCAACTTTAAGAACCTATGGTGTAAGCACCTAGAAATACGAGGTTAAATGAAGATGACAGTGAAAAAGTAGCACATAGGTGAGTACTTTACACTAGGACATTAGTATTCTAATACTAATGCCATCTGCCAATGGCTAGGGAGTGTTTTATAGACAACGTTAACATACACATAGCACAAATGGTCATCTTTCCACCAGCTGTTTATGTCTGAGTCCAACAGATGTATTATGCAGTACGTGTAGGTGTAAAAATATGCGAAGCTTAATTTCCTAAATGTTAGAGAAACATTTAAAATGTTATTTGGCTTTCTAGGGTAATAAGCTTCCTTAAAAAACATGATTTCTCAAAGAAGATCAGGAAAAAAGAAGGGTTTCCAGCAAGAAAATGGTTCTCTTAGGAACACATTCCGGATTTATGAAAAGCAGGACAAAACTGTAGGCAAGTGTAGCTTTAAATGCCTAATGACAGGATTCATTTATTTTTTTTTTTCCCCAATTACCCAGAACTCTCAATTTGGTGCGAGGTTTATTACAGAAGTCAGGAAACAAAGATCAGAAAATTAAATCAAGAAAAAATAAACATGAGGCTGGCAAAACCTTGGATAGAAAATGGGGTGACTGAACTACATATTGGCTTTCTGTTATGAAAAGTTTTCGAAAACCCCCCAAAAAGTTATATGTAGAGAAATCACAGAATGCGCCATTTCCACAACCATCTGCTGTAAGGATAGACTGTCCAGCTGTGCTATTGTGAAAGGTGAGAAAAACGACCACTCAAACAGGACCTGTAAAGAGGAAAAAATCCCTTGACAAGCCTGAAATCTTGTTTCACACCTCCCTCACCACAGGGGTTTTCTGTTCCACCATACCGTTTATTAAAGTTGTGTCCCGGGACAAACCTAAGCTGTAAAGCATGGTGATTCATGGAAAGCAAACTTAAGTTACGGTTGTCACAAGACACAAGGGAGAACAGATTAAGTGACCGACCTCAACCAAAGAGTTTCTCCTAATTCTAAAGGTTATCACAGATTCTGGAAATGTCCCCAGCACTTAAAAAGATAAATGCTGTTTTTCAAGTCAGTAAAACTGACAGTGCCAGAATTTCTTTACATCAGTTGATTGAAAATGCACTTAGGCAGAATGTCAGTAATTCTTATATTCTAATTGCTTAAAGTTACTTTTTACCCACTTCTGTAGCTCCAGTGCTTAGTCAACAAAGTGGGTAAAAGAAAATCTCCAAGATAGTGATTCCAGCATCACCGGGGTTATCACAGGGAGTAGCCTCAGACCTCTTAATGGTTGTTCATCAAAATCAGAAAGATAAAGCTTTTCAGGCTTGATATTACTAAAGAGCAGAATAAATGAATAAACCACACCTTTTCAGCACCCTTGTAAAAGGTAAATAAATAATATTAAAAATAAACAGAAAAAAAAGGAATGGCACAACTCAGTTTTGACTTAAAAGCATACAAATACTTAAAATCACCTTTAGTGCAAGTCATTAGAAAAAACATGTAACTTGTGAGAGTAAAGAGCAATTCCTTTTTTAAGATGTCCCCACATTAAGGAAGGAAATTGCTGAGAGCTGTTACATCAAGCTCCTTTATTTCTGATAAATCTTTGGTTTTCCTGTCAAATTCACATGGAAAAAAGAAAAAAAAAATCTCTAGAAGTGTTGGGATTACACTTTGAGTTAGGACTCCTAGAGAGGAGAGATGAATTCAGTGGATGATCTGCCTTAATGGAGCTGCAGGTCAAGTCCCACAGGACTCCTGACTAACCAGGTATCTCCCAAAGAGTGCATATGGTAAGAAACTGAGAGAAGCAGGAAAAGGTCATAAGCAGAAGAGAGAAGACACTGGCCAGAGAGTTAATCACAGACAGGAAAAGTTTATAAGCCATTTATAGTGCTGAAGCTTTTATTATGCTGTTTTGGAAATAGCGTGATTATTTGCTTTAATGTAATGTGCAAAGGCAGTATTAGATAGCAGTAGTAGGTTGAAATGTTCTGAGAAAGCTGTATGTCACCATACAGCTAAGCACTCAGTTGCTAGATATGGGGGATCCATGCTGGCATGCTGGCTGAACAGGAACAGTGTAATTATGGCAGTCATCCAAAAGCAAATGAAAGGATGGAGATATGGTTTTTAATGGCTTGCGTTTGAAAAAGTTGGTTTCCAGCTCTCTG
>NW_008825619.1:3042292-3047745 GCF_000699105.1 Pygoscelis adeliae | reverse complement strand
TGGCTGGTCCAATTCTTGTAATGTTCTTAAATTTTGACATTTCAATGAAAAAGACATGGGGCGATTTGCAGTGCACATGTATTTTCCCAGTGGCTGTAATAGTTATATCTCTCATTGGATTTTGTAGCTTCAATGGATGTGTTTCATTTCACAATTGACAAGAAAAACTAAATGCACACACGTTGTCTGATACAATGGCTCAGTTGACAAGCAGTCACTCATCACATTTCAGTGACTTGATTACTTTAGACCACGTGACCATCTCTTTAGAGTGGTAATTAATACCTCACAGGTAAAAGCATTTGTGTGGTTTACTTCAAAGTGTTCATTTTAACCTTAGATATGAAAGAACTGCCATTTAGTATTGAATTCACAGGGAATACGAGGGTTTAGGCACTCAGACTTCTAAAGAGAGGGAAAAGTTGTGACTGCAGACATTTTGCTTGCATCCTTCTGTAAGTAGTCTGGGAACCTGATCCAACAGACGATGACTTGTTTGGTTTCTCTTTGGCTGCAGAAGCCACATTTCTTTTCAGTGTAAAACCGGACATGAAGAGGGAAGGTTGGTGCATGCCCAGGTCATGCCCCGTATGGAAACAGGAGGTAATTGGGGTATATTCCAGCCCAGAGCCAGGAATTCAGAAGCACTTCTATCCCTGCTAGTATAGGCGTAGTCTCTGAGAATGAAAAGCACCATTGTTTCTTCTGAGACATTTGGCAGGGCACAGTGAATGTGGCTGAATGTTGTTTCCCCCACCACATAAAAGCAAGACAAACTTCCTAAGAAGTGGTATTGGACAAATGCTGGGAAGTCAGTGACTGACTAGGGCAAGAACAGGCAAATTCATAGTTCAGTAAGCATGTAAAAACTAGAAAACTGACAACAAGCCACTCCTTTTACCTCAGCTGAAATGTACTAAGAAAGTGGAAACTTCAAAACTGTTAAAGAAAGAGTGATGCCAACAAAGAGGCATCACTGCATTGCAAAATCGTGATTTTAATTAGCAATTGCTTTCTAGCTTGAGTGTAGTATATCAGAGGTTTGGTTTCTCCTGAGAAGCAAAGAAAAGTTAAAAATAGTATCTAGATAATATGTATTTAAAAATGTGAATGAAAAAATCCATTACTAGCTCAGCATGTTTTCATATTTCAATTTTTTTTTAAATGTTGTCTTCAGTTTTCCATTGAACTGTTTCCAAGATTTTTTATGAAAATCTGAAGGCAAAATTCAAGTGATATCAAGAAAACACCTAATAGGTAGCTACACTTTACGATGCGGACAAACAGGAACAAGCATGAATTTAAAAGCTGCGTCATTGCATTAATTTGATGCTGAGCCCTGGGGCTTTAACTCTATATAGTCTTTCATTTAAGTAACATTTCCTCCCCTCACCATATGCTCATTGTTAAATTAATATATTTTCCTTCACTAGCAATGATTTTGAATCTGATCTAAAGCCCGTCAGAAGCAATAAGATTCTTTTGATTGAAATCAGATCTTGGAGCTATAATTTTGACAATTTTATGTAAGGAAAACTGACAGGTGACCACTGTTGAGGGAGAAAACTGCTCAACTCACACGGTTTAAATCGAATCAGTATTGAAGTGGTTTACTGAATTATTAATGACATGTAATTAACCAGCAAACAGCAAGCTATATATTCAGGATCAGTATCAGGAATGGAACAGATAAATCACAATACCGGGCTCTTACCAAATGTTAGGAAACAACTACAAATTTCTAAACACTCTTCTGCAACTAATCCCCACAAGTTCTAATGACACACACATGCTCAAACACACGCATAGAAAAGCACACACGTGCAGAGGTAGGTTTGCACACACCTCCTCCAGGTTGTGTGGGTCACCATAACCCCCCATGGGGGTTCCTCCATTATCCCTGTGGGCGATGCGGCTGCTCCAGCATCCTGTGAACCCCTACCACTCCTGACCGCCCACTGACCCACATGGGAGGGAAACACACCCAGGGTATCCCCGTGGGCTGCCCTGAATGGATAGCTCCTGGCTTGGTGCAGGTGCCCATGGGACAGTGCTCTGTCTGGGCTGAACAGAGGGTGCAATGCCAGGGACCACTTATCTCAGGGCCAAACCTGTTTTCCTACTTCCCTCTCTCCAATGTTTGCAAATTCTCTTGTTGCTTTTACACTTCTTTTCAAGCTAATGTCTCTTACCTGGCCCCCTCCAAATGTCTATGTAATCCCCAGCTGCAGTTTAATCTGACTGCTGGTCATCCTTCTGTTCAGCGTTACCTGCCTAGGCAAAGCCCCTCTTAGACAGCCTGGTGTTTTCCACTCAAGCATGCTTTATTCTCACTTGCAGGACACTCCTACACAGACTATTTTGCCAAAAGGACACTACATGAATTCCCCAGCAGAATACATACTATCTATATGAAATATCACCGAATGCAGTCATTTACATCAAAGACACCATATGAGACAAGTTCCACAAACTTCTTAAGCCCCATTTTAATGATAGTTACTGTTTTGCCTTCATGTATTTCAACTGAAAGACTACCAGAATCCCACCATTTTCATGCTTAAAACCTTTGTTCTAACTTTCAGCCTAAATGTATTTATAGTGAGCCAGAAAAAATTTTCTTCTGGGCTAGCGTTGCCCTTTAGTGTACACAGATGTTCTGCTCCTTGGTGCTTTCTCTCTTCCTCACCATATATCCAGAGGCAGCAATCTGTATCACAAAATTAATTATAAAAATGTTGAGGGGAAGGGACCTCTAGGGGTTCTTCTGCTCCAGACTCTGATGGAAATTAAGACAATTGTATCAGGACAGACGGGGTTTTGCCTAGGCATACCTTTGAAAACCTCCCAGAAAGGAAATTCAGCAGCCTGCTGGGGTTCAAGGGCCAGGAATGGCTCAGCCTTTGGGTTACCTACTGGGCTTGTCAAGCCAGCTCCTTTAGCTGTAATACAGAGCCCCTGTTCTCAAGGCTGCACAGATGCAGTGCCTTCTGAAAATTCTGGTGATGAAGCACATTACAAAACACATTTATGTTTCGTTTAGTATGAAGTGCCCTGTGGTGACTCTTGACATTGTTTCATTCTGCTGAAAGATTTTGAAGAAACTTTCATGCAATATTAGCTTGTTCCTCAGCTGTAAGGAATATTGAATATAAATCGTTTATACTGATAGTGCAAAAGTGACTTTCAGTCAGATTGCACGTATTCGTCCACTTGATAGATGTTTACACCGTCCTCAGTAGGTAGATGCCTGATTCACTGCCAGGGCAGACAGCAATCCATTGAGCAAGTCTTTGTATCTTTTTCTCAGTCATGCGCAAGACATGCATCTTTTGGATGAAATATTCCCCTGTGTTGATATAAGCTTCCTGAGGCGACAGGTGTGCTCGGCTTAGGGTTGTGTTTACTTGCAAGGGCAACATTCAACAAGCACAGTACATGAAAGTGTCCGGACGATCATGTCTCAGTCAGAAAGAAGGAATTCTGTTTCTGAGTTTAAAGGTTCAAGAATTTTTTGTCCCAGCCCAAAATTCACTTGCAAGTGCAGACTGTTTCAGTCCAATTTTTAGAGTGCGGGAAGGAGAGGATGGAATGAACATAATTATTTCAGTACAATACTTCTCCTATTTACATGTTCAAAAGAGGTATGTTAAAATTTAAGTAGGAATAAATATCCACTAACAGAAAATAAAGGGAAAACAAGCCAACCAGTAAATCCCCTACTGTATGAAATAGCATAAATTGTTTCCATTGTATGTTTTTTTGACATAGACCATGTCTTTGTCATTCTCTTAAAAGTCCCATATTTTTGCACTGCATGTATTGACATTTCCCATCACAGGCAGAAAAACTATCATTGACTTGGCAATGGCAGACCATGTAAAAAGACAAGATAGCATTTTTAATTAATAGAACTTTCCTCAGTGTGCTGAAGTGTTCTTCTACTGTGCTATATTATTGATCAGAAGTGGTAGAAAAGCCTCCTACTCCTACAAAACATAACTATTAATATTCTCCAAGCAGGATAGAAGCAGAATTCATAAACAGCATACTGCAGGATTTGATTTGTTTGCTGACTGTGTGATGGTGTAGCAGCACAGTTTTAAAGTGTTCAAATGGAAGCCTGCAGCCACATATAACTGCTTTGGTTTATGTTTCCTATGTCTTTCTGTGCTTTCTATCTATCTAAGTCTCATTCAGATGTCATATTTCCATGCTCTAAGGAAACTTGAGTAAAAAGTCACTGATGTGCATCTTAGTCTCATTTTTCTGACGTACATCCCATTGTTAGCAGTGGAGTTTCAAAGCATATGCTGAAGTCATTTAGAGGCAGCTAGCAGCAGCTTTCAAAAACCTCTCTCTCGTGGCCTATGGCCACATTGTGTTTGAAGGATTTCTCTCTCTCTCTCTCAAGTGTACCAGGTGGACTTTTTGCATATAATTCCTCAAGCTCTGTTGCAAAACATTCCTATTCAACTGCAGCAGTATGTTATTCCACTGGCAATAGTGATCTGGACATTACAGTTAGCAGTACCATCTTTGGCAGGAATTAGGCTCAAACACAACCCTGCTGAATGGCTGACCTCTGTTCACCCCTAGTATCTCGGGATGTTGTAGCTGGGCAAGCTGTATCCTTGAAACAGATAATAAATATGTTAAGTCGCAGGCCTTGTGTCACAGATGCACTTTCCCTCTTTCTGTATTGCGTGAGTTTCCAGGTATCTGGAAGGCAAGAGATTACTTTTTTCCCAGGCTTTTACAGTCACTCAGTGATCTCTGAACTTATCTAATACAATTGACATGGGAATCAAGTACCTTTTCTTCTTGGAGAGGGTGCGTGGGGGAGGGGATGGTCTTATTGTTCTGGAGATTACCAAGTGTCCTGTGTATAGTCTGACTAACATAATTCCATTCTGCATTTAGTTTGTCTCCCCAGCTTTATACCAATGTCCTGAATTTAATGAGATTGGGTATTTTTCTTGAAAGTTCATGCTGCACTCCTGAGTCCCTTACCACCACTCCCAGGGCTCTGTATTCCTTCTTGATAGTCCTCAGACTGCTCCTGGCTGTGTCACTGGTGCCCACGTGAAACAGCAGCAGCAGAAAATAGTCAGTGATTGTACGAGGCTTGGTAGCCTCTCGGCGACATCCCTGATGTGAGCCCCCAGTAAGCAGCACACCTCTCTAGAGTGCTTCTGGTCGGCAAATGGGTGCCTCCATGCCTCTCAGGAGAGAGTTTTTTCATCAATCCTGCCAGTCAAAGGGAAGGGGTTTGAAAGGGCCAGTTGAATCTGGCGAGACAACAAATGGTTACGGGACTGGTGCCACAGCCAGGGGTTTGGCTACTTAGACCATGGGACTCACTCTGAGAAACCTGGTCTACTGGGGGTTGATGGGGTCCATCTGTCAGAGGAAGGGAAAAGCATCTTTGGTCATAGGCTCACCAAGCTGGT
>NW_008825619.1:3005214-3038000 GCF_000699105.1 Pygoscelis adeliae | reverse complement strand
GGGTGTTGAAACACTAGCACAGGTTACCCAGAGAGGTGGTGGATGCCCCATCCCTGGAAACATTCCAGGTCAGGTTGGACGGGGCTCTGAGCAACCTGATCTATTTGAAGATGTCCCTGTCCGTGGCAGGGGTGTTGGACTAGATGACCTTTAAAGGTCCCTTCCAACCCAAACTATTCTATGATTCTATGATATGTTGCACTTGGACTACAACAGACATCCTTGCTGGCAAGTTCTGCCCCCCTAGGATGCTCTTTTGTCTTTTCTTAGTGACATCTGATTGCAGATGTGCTATCATGATGTAGCTGTTTCTTCTAGCATTGTGCACCCAAAAGTCCAAGATTTATATTTAGCTTAAAATATTCAATAGTATATTGTAAAATGACATGCACAGTAGTTGACATTTGGGGCCTGTGGATCATATTTAGAGATGTGCCAGACTTGTTTATTTGGGAAACATCTGTTGCTTGGGGAAATGGGATGCAGTGCAATTGGATTTGCAGCAGAATCAAATGAAATTCCTATAATGAGTCCATGCTCTGAACTGTACAAATTTCAGTTCTGTTTATTTTGAACCACCCATATAAAATGAGGGAGTGGTGTTTTAAGAATGTATTTGACATTTCCTGCCCTCTTCCTATTGAGATCAACTGTAAAATTCTTTTTGTCTTCCACTGAGACAGAGTTAAGTGCAGCCTGCAAATTTCTGAGAATTCTCCTTGTATGCTCATGTGCCAGAGAAAACAGATGAATTTATTTCCCGGTTTAAGAGCAGAGGATGTTTCTTCTAAGCAGTCCTACAAGATATCATAACTACATATTTCTTGATCTAAAAGCAAAAAGCCTAGGTCCCAAACCTAGCGTGACGACTTTTTACATCGAGCAGAGAATTACAGCGCTTTTGCAAGTGGCTGTCTTCTCCATCTCACCCACATACTGTGCATGTACACATAAGGCTCCACTCAGCATTCAGGTGCTTGGACTGGCATTACAGCAGTCTTCTGTAAAAGGGCTGAGCTCTACCAGGGAGTATTTGCTTCTGGAGAAGCTGTGCTATGCAAGAAAACTAATGTCAACACAAGACAGCTTAAATGCATATTATATTATTATACATATATATGTATACCATTAGACTTTAAACTTTTTTTTTTCCCCAAGAAAGACTCATTCACACAGGGAACAATTCAGTATCATCAGCAGAAAAGAATCGCACACTTTCTCCTTCTATTATTGATGGAGGTCAGCTGCAGTTAAATCTGAACTCAGTAGGATCCTTTCACTCATAAAAAATAACAATGAAAGTCATCAAGAAGTAGAAGGTGAAGGAGGCCTCTGTAGCAAATGGGTTCAACTGGATATTCCTAAAAACATTTCAAAATGACAGGATCAGAAAGGGTTAACTAAGCTATTAATCTCAGTTCAGAGAACACGCAAATAAACTCCCTGGTACACAGAGAACTAGACTGAATCCTTATGAACATGTTGACCTATTGGCTCTGAACATTATAGAGCAAGTAGAAACAATTAGAAATAAGAGAAAAAGAAGTAGAACAAGTATATCATTTTTCTAGATAGTAGCAGTTTCTTGCCAGCTGGACAAATTTGTATCTTTTTTCTAAAATAAACAGAATATAAGGGGTTTAGTTTTCCCTTTCTAGTTTTCTCTTGGTAGTAGTCTTTATCCATTTTGTTGAAAAACTTTCCTCTCTGCAAGAACAAGCAATACGTCTCAGGAAACTTTGCTAGTTATTCTTTCTGGATAATCTTTCTTCTTATACAGAAGCTGTCTGCATCTGGGTGGTCAGATTAATATCGCACCATAAGTTCAAATAGACTGGAAACAAAACAGCAGAAGGAAAATACAGTGCCAACCAAGAAACCTTAGAAAGTTTTAAAAAAAAAGTAACTTACTGGGTTAAATATAGATATATTTATTTACCACCCAGACGCCCCCAAAAGTGTCAGACATGAATACCTTTCCTGAATATTTTAGGTACAAACAGGTCAAAGTCTTCCAGAGGCATAAGAAGTAATCCTTGGTCATGTTAACACTTTGTGAGTACAGTCAAGAATACTATTTTGTAAAACAGTGCAAAATACCTTTAGTTTAATATAACAGAAAGTAAGTAAAAATGGATGCAAAAGAAAAATGCTAAAAATTTTATATGTTGGACAAAAAGAAATAATATATTATGGTTTAAGTGCTAGTTGTCATTAATTGAAAATAAAGACAGTGTTGTTAAAATATCTTAAACTTCAGAAGTTACAGCTAAAAATATTGGATATTCTATATTCACTGTAATATGAAATTCTCTAGTATGAATCATTAAATTGAAGAATTCTTAATGCTCCAGACATAGTAATGTCGACTGCAACAAATTACAGTTCACTTCAACAGGAAGGCAGGGAAGAAAAGGAAGATAAGGTGAATCTGTAAAAGACGTAGAGTCAAGACATTTAACTTAAAACATGTGTAACTTTTCAATAGATGCTTCCAGGACCACAACTGAGTTAATTATAACTATAGTTATAACTATAGAACAGTATAAGTCCAGCCTTCCATGACACAATATGCAATAGGACATTTAAATGCAAAGTGTACCTTAGTTTGTAGTTTCCAATTTTTGTCGTGTCATATGAGGAGAGGTTGAAAGACCTGGTATTGTACAGCCTGGACAAGAGAAGGCTCAGTGGGAATCTTATTCCTGCCTTTAACTGCCTAATGGGTATTTAGGCCAAAGACAGAGTCAAACTCTTTGTGGATGGGCATAGCAAAAGATAACAAACAAATATTTTAACAAAGAAAATGCCAGTTGACTGTTTGGAAAAAAGTCCTCACCATGAGGGTTGTCAAACACCGGAACAGGATGCACAGAGAAGTTGTAGAGTCTCCATCCTTGAAGAAACTCAACACCTGACTGGACAATGTCCTGGGCAATCTAATGTAGCTTTGAAGTTGACTACACTTTGAGCAGGAGATCTGACTAGGTAGCCTCCAGTGGTCATCTAAATTACCTATACTTAAAATCTAAGATCTAAATTGTTGTTTGATTTGGTGATTTGTGAGCAGCCTGAAGGGCATATAGGCACAATCAGCTGTCTAAAATTCAAGTTTTCCCTTGATCACTCTTTCTCTGAACTGCAGAATATTTTATTACTTAATTTACATTGAGGGTTGGAAAATAACCCGTTTGAGGCTGTGTAATGGATAACTCATCCTGGCTGAAAAACACAGCAAACTAATTTTCAGGACTGTCAGCTCTGTGAATGTAGGTGGTCACTGAGAAAGAGGTTCATCTTATCATACTTTAGATATTTACAGTGCAGGAATCCACATCTGAGCTACTTATCAAGACTCTAAAGTAAATAGAAAGAAAAAGGATTTTAGTGAGCAATTCATCTGGTCTGTTTCAGATATCTGTCAGGAGTAATGAATGGTGCCTTCAAATGGCCTATTTTCCTGTCATTGACTAAAAATATAGAATAGGGAGCTAACTCAGCTGTAAAAGCGTACTGAGTAGAGACTCAAATGAAATTAGTCCCATCCTAGTTATCTTGTAGAAGGAGTCCTTCATCATCTGTTGTATCTCCTACATCCTTTGTCAATTATTTCCTCAGGTAGGCTTAGCACTGGGTTACCATAACCGCATGGTTCAGTTTGTGAGTCAGGGTCAGAGGAGTGACCGGTAATCATCACATCCTGCGGGGATTTTGTTAAAGCTAACACTGCCAAGATGAGGAAATGCATGAAGCCTTCTTTAAAAAACTTGAGAAAGTTTCGGAACCAAAGACCCTTGTTCTCATGGGTGATTTTCACTTCCCAGTTATCTGCTAGAAGGCAACACAGTGGGACACAAGCAGTCCAGGAGGTTTCTGGAGGACACTGGGATAATTTATTTGTACAGGTACTGGGTGGACCGGTCAGGGATAAGCACAGCTGGATCTGCTGTTCACTAGCAAGCAAGAATGGATTGGGGGTCAGGTAATCAGTGGCAGCCCTGGTTGTAGTGACGTTAAATATGGGAGCTGATGATCCTGAGGTGAGTGAGGAAGGAGAGTAACGGAGTGCAGACTCTGCATTTCAGGCAAACAGATTTTGGCTTATTCACAAAACTGGTAGGTGGCATCCCAATGGACACCGGCTCTGAATGGCTAAGGAGCTTGGGAAAGCTGGAAGGCCTTTAAGGACAGCATTGTCCTACTGCAAGGATGGTCTATCCTGATACTTGGGAAGACAATGTGGTATTTATAGCTTGCCCTAGATGTCTCTCCTCCTTTGTGCTCTTTTTTGACAGAGCATCCTCATTTGTGCTTCAGATATATTAATTTGGGGCAACATGGGCCTAATTTTACGCATAGCAATGTAGACACAGGTAATGTTTTACTAAGGTGCCCAGGGATCTCACTGAAGACCTAAAATTAAGCCATGCAGAAAAAGTAGACTATTTTATCAGATTTAAATCTTGTGAAAGCAGGGAATCCTATGGCCAAACAAACAGTGGATATTGGCATTAAAGAGAAAACAAAATCATTCCAGTCAGAAAGGACATTTATTCTGCTGGTTTGTTTTGTTTTGTTTTGTTTTTTCTTGTATTTTTCCTTTTCTCTGATGTGACAAACCTATTCCTTATAAATACTATAAGGAAATTAGTCTTAATCATTACTTCTCCTCAACCCATATCAGGAGACTGGGCTGGCTGGGATGACTAGAGCCCTGATGCAGAAATGCACAGCCTGTATCAGCAGTGCAAAATAATATAAACCAAAATGTATTATACCTTCTCTGAATCCAAAAAGGTCCTGCTGGGACCTTGTTTCATTTATAGCCAGATCAATCCAACTTCAGCTTGTCACAGGGTCATATTTCTGATATATCCTAATAGAGAAAGCTAAACTTTTGTGCAGATTTTGTTTTTACATAGTGATTTTAAGTGTCCTTTTAAAATGAGTATTTTGACTCATCTCATCCGTAACTTATTATCTCTCATGCTTCTTTTCTGTCAGTTTTCTTGAAGAACAGAAAAGAAAAAAAGTATGTCTGTCTGTGGCTTTTTTTTTTCCTTTGTATTCTTTCTCTTCCTCTTTTCTTCTGCTTACTTCTTTTATTTCTACTCCATATGTTTTTTCCCAATTCTTTGACTTTGTCTCTTTTTAAAAAAAAAATCATTCTTCTATATATCCACTCCTTACACTTCCTTCCTTTGCGGTGTAGGGTATCATGGTTATCTAAGGAGGACAAGCATAGTAACTGTACATAAACAATGCTTGCTAAAGTTGTGAAATTATAAAGCAGAGACGGTGTGTTAAATATGTTGCTTGGGTTGAAACTGAATTGTCATTTTTATTTAAAATATTCACAAACCTAGTAGTTCCATTAAAGAATTTAAGATATATCCATCCAAAACTAATGTATAATGAATCTAATGCCTTCCACCACAGGAGTATTGATGTTTCAAAAGAAATTGGAAGAACTCAGTGTTAGGGAGATGTGAAATACTGTGTCATAGGCAAGATAATTTTAATTTCATAGGTACATGCAGAATTTAACATTCTCCAGTAAGTGATGAAGCAGGCTCATACTAGACGACTATGTATCAACATAGACGCAGACACTGAGGATCTATTCTAAGTACGTAATGCTTCTTTCTCTTACGATTATCAGTTGTGTGTATTGCATTGAGGATCCTAGTGGGGAGTCTTTATTGTTGAGTCCTTTGAAAGCTCAAAGAAGTTTCAACCACATGTGGGTCGAGTATTTTATTATCTTCAGCTGCAGCTCTTTCCCACCTTTGCTGCACACGTAACGGTTGTTGTAAAGATAATAGGTCTGCAGCTTCTAGTTTTATTTCTGCATTAATTTAGACCACATTTGCAGATGGATTCACTAGCATCAGGCTTGCATCTGCGACAAGATTTCTCTATCAGCTCAGGAAGAGCTTTTTGCAATGCTAATAGTTGTTTTACATTATCTTATTTTATTCCTACTGGACAGATAAGTGTTGTATGCTGGCTTTGAGGAGAATGCCACTGCCTTTCTCTTGTCCCTTATGTTAATATCTGCCCACTTTTGTTGAAAAAGAAATTCTTGTTTTGCCAAGATGGAAACCATGTTTTGTCTTCTTGAAATGTGAGAATATTGAAATCCAGAAAAAAAGCCTGTGTTGTAATCCACTGTGCTATCTGACATGGAGAAAAAAGAAAAGCTTACGCAGTTAGTAAAATTCTAGAAACTAAATCGTATTAAGTAAAACATTAATCTGAACTTTGGATTAACTTTAGAGCTTTAAAAATACTGAAGCTGTTATAGGAGCCCATCAAAACCCATTCAGAATCCACTGTGAGTGTCTCCTGAAACTCTGCATATGAAAGGATGAAAAGTTTACAGACTTTGTTTTAGTTCACATTTTGGAACAAATCTCCCAACATTTAGCAAACCTGAGTGTTGGAAGGTAATACAGATCATTCATTCTCCTGTACGAATGGTGTCAGGTTTGACATTTTTAACCTGGGTGCTTTGCTAAACTATTCCTGAATGGGTAAAACAATACACATGTTAAACAATACTGTTGATCTAGAAACGATTCACTGTATCCCCATATTTAAATGTTCCAAATATAAGAGATATTAGATGGTCCAGGGCCTTTTCAGCTTAAAGTAATTTCTGGATTCTTACTATGACATAAAGTCATCAGTATCTGATGGCTATTTGAAGTCCCAGGTAAACTTAAATACCCCAAATGTACTAGTATTCCTGTCACTATAATCTGAAATGAAGAGGCTCTTATGGTCATTTTGTTACAGCTGAAATGGCAGGGAATTATGATTACAACCAGATACAATCCTATGCACTGTCGTGTTGAGCAACAGTAAGAACGATGTTTCTACTGTCAGTCATAAATTAAAAGCTTCATTCTGTAGATTTGTTTTTTCTTTTTTTTCAATTAAGGATCAAACTTACATACAGTATATTTTGGTCTGTGAAGTTATACAACAACGAGAAAATGGAAAACATGATACTAAGCAGAAAATGGGTGTATGACAGAAAACCAGGCTATTAGAAGTAGAAATGAAAAGTCTGACTATTTCTGCCTCTTTCAACTCTCAGACCAATATCAAGAGAATTTGGATTAACTGTGACTCATGAGGAGAACAGGGATGTAACTCCCTTAAAGCAGCAAGGAAAAGGAAAATTTAGGAAAGCATTAGCAAGAAATTCCAAGGCACAAAATGCTATTTTCCTTTTTTTAGTAGTATGATTACATAGATGCAGCAGCTTCTGGGATTCCTTACACTGGCAGACAGACTATTGTCACACACCTGTGACATTACCAAATACCTTCATCATTTCTTATGTGCTTAGTTGTCAGAAAACTGTAGCAGCATCAAGAGGAGCTGCCCCTGTTCTTCAACACCGTTTGACAAATCAGATCTCTATTTGAGATACATTTTGGTAATGTATTATTTTCTCATTGTGATATCAGGATAGTAACAAATGAACTACTGTATCTTCAAACTCACATCTTCCCAGTAGAAAAATTTCTTTTTTGTAAATTGTTGAATCCTATTATTTTTTCTAGCTTTTTGAGGTTACTGTAATTTTTTGGGAGAAACACATTAAAATCAAACGGACACTATCTGGAATAATAATTTATATAATGCTTCACTGACATAATACATTATTGAGTTTGCACTATGTTAAAAACGCTTAGCTTATTTAATAAAATGGTGTTATGTGTTTTACATATGGAACAGAAGATTTTCATCCACGAGACATTACAGACACACAAGGTCAAGTCCTGGTCACATTCATCTTTCTGTAAACTATAATTTCCCTAAGTCCAAACAAGACCAGAGCTCTTCTGATATATTCTCTTCTGTTCACATTTTTTTTCATTTGTTTTATGTAGCTTGTAATAATTTTCTACTTTCTTCCACCCTACATTAAACGTTTGTTATATAATAAACATGTTTTGAGATTATCAGCCAGTTCTCTCAAAAATAAATTATTTTGAACAGTCCAAGGATTATCAAAGCAGTCACATTCCATCTTTTGGATAGAAGACACTTCATCACAAATCTTTTATCTCAGCACCACTCCATGACAAGCAGTCACATTCTGAAGTTATTTATGGCTCTGGGTATGTCCATGCACAAGTGTGAAATCCTAGTTTTTGACTGTGGGTTTCCTCGCTCATTTTTAATTTTACCTTTACACTGTGAACACCAAAAAATAAATTCATGTTGTATCTATGCAATACTGGCATCAGATATCTCTTATGGGAATCACATGGACATTTTTCATCCTTTGCGTTTACTGGTTCATAGCTAAAGAGGATCAGATTAGGAACAGGTGCTGGGGAAGAAACCTCAGAAGAGAGAAGCCCTGGCTGGCACAGCACCTCCAGCTGGGTGACCTCCTGATCTTCCTTCTCACCTACATTGTTCCCTGCTTCTAAGAAAATGCTTCCATTTTCTACAGTCGTGGGGAATCCACCCTGAACTGATTTTAACCCTAAAGTTCAAAGGAGCTTTCCTGAACATTGAAACGCACTGTACTGCGTCTGTTTGGGACGGAGTTAACTTTCTTCATAGCAGCCTGTATGGTGATGTGGTTTAGATTTGTGGCCATAACAGTGTTTTATCACAGCAATGGTTTATCTATTGCTGACCAGTGCCTGCACAGCATACAGGCCTTCTCTGTTTCTCACACTGCCACCCCAATGAGTAGGCTGTGGATGCACAAGCGGCTGGGAGGGGACACAGCAAACTGAAACAGAAAAAAGAGATATTCCACACCACATAACATGCTCAGCAATAACAATGGTGGTGAGGGGATAAATTTCTCTAAAGTAGACGCTACTTGGAGACTGGCTGGGCATAAATCTCCCGGTGGTGAGTGATTGCTTTTGCATAATTTGTTTCTCTTTTTTTTCCCCTTTTTCAAATTTTTTTTCTTTTTCTTTTTTCCCCTTCCTTTTCCTTTTCCTTTTCCTTTTCCTTTTCCTTTTCCTTTTCCTTTTCTCTTCCCCTCTTCCTTTCCCCTTTCCCCTTTCCCCTTTCCTTTTCCTCTTCCTCTTCCTCTTCCTTTTCCTCTTTTCTTATTAAACTGTCTTTCTTTTGACCCATGAGGGTTTTTTTGTCGCTTTTGCCTTTCAGATTCTCTCCACCATCCCACTGCAGGGGAGTGAGCGAGCGGCTGGGTGGGGACTTACCTGCCAGCTGGGATCAACCCACCACACTGATCTTGAGGGACATCTGGAGGACCTACCAACAGAGAGTGAATGCCTTGAGAGGGGAAAAACAACAGAATCTGCCTCTGCAGATGCTTTTGGCTTCCAGTGGACTGTCTGTAGTTGCCAAGCTTTCCAGTGAAATCCCCACTTTCTTTGCAGAGAATCACAACTTTATTCTTCAAGAGTAAGCACTGAAGAGGAATTTTTGTGAGGACAGGTCAAGTCATGCGCCACTCTGTGACACTGCACATAAAATCTCAGCTAAGAATGTCTTCTTTGCCAAGCATACAAGCAATACGGCAGTAAGAAAGGATCAACTAACAGTGCACAACAGAAAAAAAAAAAAATTGTGAGTTATAACCTTAAATCTGTGTTTACATATCAAAGAGCAGCACTGTCTTGCTTCACATTGACTGAAGTTCCAGGCAGTATTGCCAGTAAATAATTGTGCTTCATTTGGGAAATATTTTAGTTCTTTAATATGTGAGTCCTGACATAGCACGTATGAATAATACACCATTCTAATGATATGAAATTGTGTCTGTCTCCCAGTGGATTTCTCAGGCTAGGTAATGTCTATCTAGGCCAAAAAAATACTCAGCTGGCTTAGATGGGAATTCTTGATGTGGCATCAAGGTGTTTCAAAGACCTCAGGTGATTATCAAGTAGGCTGCACTTTCCCTCTAAATTACAACTGAGCCAACATCCCCTTGTGGGGTTTCTACACCTTCTGCAAAAAGCAGCGTTTTAAAAGTTGGTTGGAAAAATGAAATTCCATCCCACACAGAAATCCCTTCTCCCAATAGTACTTACATATTCAGTATTTTAATTATCAGAAGTTTGATTTTCAGAAAGAAAACAAACAACAATCAGGATCTTTATAAAATATTTTTCAATATACCTCATCTTTCAAGACAAAAACAAAACCTATTCTTTTTAAATGAAAGCAAATCAGTCTTTCCCACCTTCATTTTTTTCTCACTCCTGTATTTTGACTTCCATCTGCAGAATTAGAAGCTGATCTGAACAGTGAAGCACATATATGTTAATCTAAAAATGGAACACCTTAAGCTATTGTTTCCAATTTGTGTTAATGTTTTCCAGCTGAATTTCTACTTTTCTACAAAAAGTGAAAAGGAACTTTGCCAGTCTCTCGTTTGCTCCCATCAAAATCCCCCAAATCACTCTTTGGTGAATAAAAATATATCAAAACCAACTATTGAGAAGATATTTAGTCCTAGTTTTTTCCTCAGATTGTCAGATTGTTTGGAATTTGATATTCTCCTAAGGCACTGACTGCAACTGCCTGCAAACAATTTATAAAATAAATGTACATTCTTCTTGAGAATAGATCTATAATTCCAAACAATGGATAAATTTTTCACCCTCTCCGTGACACTTGTCATCCTATACCTATAGTAACTTAATGTTTTTTCATCCTCCATGCTCTCAAGAGTGAAATCAGGATGGACATGTTTGTCTCCATGGCAGCAAAACACTACATGTATTTTAACCAAAGCAGATGCAGAGAGTGCAAATCCCCAGATTCTTTGGTTTTGGAGAGCTTTGAGTGGCTCACTTAACTATAAGTCCCTGCATAAAAAAGAAAATGGAATATTTCCCTGCTTTTGAATGCTAAAGAAACCTGCGTATTCTGTACCTCAGCTTGTATTTCTGCTGAGTGTTGGCATATGGCTAGTTACTGTATTTTTTCCTCCAGGGCAGACAATAAAAGCTTGTTACAGTAAAGTTGTTATTTAGAAGATGAGATCATTTTTATAGGAAGCTTTGCTGCAATACAAAGACTTTCAGCTTGTAATAATATCATAATGGTTCACAAAATAACTAGTGGAAAGGAAGGAAGTTGATATGATTTATAAAAACCTGAAGAGTAAGACTGAGTACTTCATGGTAGATGCCTTAAAAGGGTTGCACAGCTGCTGATTAAGACAACTGTGTCAGGCAACAGGAATAGTGAAGAGCAGTCTTTTTTGAAATACTGCCTCTTTCTTCACCTATGATGTCTCACAAAAGATAGGTGTCTCAGGTAACATTCACCTTCCTTTGTGGTCTTCTCCACTGCAGCATATCATCCTTCTTAGAATCATAGAATGATAGAATCATTTAGGTTGGAAAAGACCCTTAAGATCATCGAGTCCAACTGTTAACCTAGTACTGCCAAGTCCACCACTAAACTATGTCCTTAAGCACCACATCTGCAAGACTTTTAGATACCTCCAGGGGTGATGACTCAACCACTTCCCTGGGCAGTCTGTTCCAATGCTTGACAACATTTTCAGTGAAGAAATTTTTCCTCATGTCCAATCTAAACCTCCCCTGGCACAACTTGAAGCCATTTCCTCTCGTCCTGCCGCTTGTTACTTGGGAGAAGAGACCGACACCCACCTCGCTACAACCTCCTTTCAGGGAGTTGTAGAGCATGATAAGGTCTCCCCTCAGCCTTCTTTTCTCCAGGCTAAACAACCCCAGTTCCCTCAGCTGCTCCTCATAAGACTTGCTCTCTAGACCCCTCACCAGCTTCATTGCCCTTCTCTGGACATGCTCCAGCACCTGTATGTCTTTCCTGTAGTGAGGGGCCCAAAACTGAACACAATATTCAAGGTGCGGCCTCACCAGCGCTGAATACAGGGAGACAATCACTTCCCTAGTCCTGCTGGCCACACGATTTCTGATACAAGCCGGGATGCTTTTGGCCTTCTTGGCCACCTGGGCACACTGCCGGCTCATGTTCAGCTGGCTGTCGACCAACACCCCCAGGTCCTTTTCCACCAGGCAGCTTTCCAGCCAAAAAGGGTCGCTCAGCCCCATTAAGAAAACATGCACTTGAACTACAATAATACACAGCAGAGGCACCTAGGTATTAGGTGAAATAATCTGAAATCTGCTGAGAATTAACTGCAATCTGCTGAATCCATCATGTCAGTTTCCCTTCTGCTTACTCGTTCCCTTTCTCCCATCCTTGAACTAGTACTCCCCTTCTTCACGGTACAAAGTGAGTTTACACCTTGGTATGGCTCTGCTTTGCACTGTTTTCCTTCAGCTGGTGTAAGGTTGACTTGTCTGAACTGGAACAGCCCCCCCTTTTCAATTTTTATAATCCTATTGCAGTTCAGTATCCTGTGGTCATGATTTGCACAACACTATTTTGCTATCAGGAAATGTAATTAGGCAATACCCTGTAGACAGGGCACTATCAAGGGCTGAATCCACCTGAATGGACAGGGACAGGATTCACACCACTTCCTACTGTATTCAGCAAAACATGACAGCTCTACCCTGCGCAACAGACTGCAAACCCCTGAAAGTGCCTGCAGGCAATTTCTACAATCTGTCCCTGGAGCTTTCTCTGCAGGGAAGCAATGCTGCTCTGTACTGTCCCAGGATGAAAATACTGAGAAGGCACAGTCTAGCTCATTACACATTTCTTTGGCAACCACCAAAGGTCTCTGTTGAATATCCCTCTAGCCTCCTCTCCCTCCTTCCTCCACCCCAAATATTGCAGGAAATAAAAGGATCTTATAAAATTGAGAGCAGCTTGTGGACTGAGTTTAGTAGTGATGAAGTAGGCACTTTATTACTACCCACTCTGATATAAGTCAGCCTCAAATGCAAACAATTAGAAATGCTGTAGATGGAGGACATAAAGATATTCAATCTTGCAAAAACAACTTCAAAATTGCACTTAAGGGGGAAATTTAATATAAGAGTGACATTCTCTGTGGTTTGTACTTCATTGCCAGTATTTTTTGTGTTGGCAAATTGAGAACTATAATTTTTTTAGTTAGCTATTATCTAGTACTGACTTTATTGCAACCAACATTTGTTTACAAGAGCTTTAATATTATTGTTTATGGTGTAGTATTGTTGCAGTGCATGGTATTTCCTAGCATAAAAAGATCTTAAAAGAAAAGATGTATTAAATAAAATCCTGGAAATTAACATTAAAAATCCAGGCATTTTTACTCATACTATGTGCTTGTTCCATCCACTGACAATAACAGCTTATCGAAACTGTTAAAACAGAATAATTGTATTCTCTGAGAATGAGCTTTTGTAAAACAGGTAAAGAGGAGACAGTCTTCCCTTGTTTCCATTACAAATATCTCCTACTTTAAGAAAAAGGAAGAGATATTGGAAAATTCGGCCATCACTGTAGAGTAACTCCAGCAAATGCAAAGCTGACTGTTACATATGTGTTATCCTTTTGAAACATTTTAGTCCTCACTTCAAGTATGAACAGCCCTGGCCTGAGCTGAAATGGGGTCCTGGGCCACTGACAGTATGGGGGGAGCCATGGGGGGCTGGGCAGGGACTGTCAGGCCTGGTGGTGCCCTCAAGGCCCTGCCAACAAACTCTCCTGCCAGCAAGGTGTGTCTTCACACCTTACAGGGGCTGGGTTTTACTCCCCATCAGCTCTTTCCAATATCTGGCTGTGCACAAGGTGATGCTGTCTGGGAGGCCATAGCATCATGAATTGTGCTGTAGGACAAGTTAAGCAGCCTGTGGGGCCATGGGTGCTTCCTGAGGGGGACAAAGTGAGCTGTCTTGGTAAACAGGTCCACAGTCACCAGGACATTGTATTTCCCTGTAAAGGTGACAGCTCTGCTGTGAAATCAAAAAGTGCTGGAAGGTAGCTGGAACACTGAGGAGACCAAGTGGCACCACAGGATACTTGTAGTGTCCATGCCTGGTGCAGAAAACTGTTTTTCACTCATTCTCTTGCCAGATTTGGAGCAAATTGTAAACCTTTCACAGGTCTGGCTTGCTGAATTATCAAGCCCCTGAAGACATTCAAAGAACTCTGGGGGAAGAGACAGGGGATGCTGGTTCTTCACTGGCATGTCTGCAATTGTCTTCCAGGCTGAGATCCCTATAATTCTTTTTGATGAAAAATATGGGGGCTCAGCAAGAGAGGGGGAGGGGCAGATCAGCCTCTGTACCAGACTCTTCTTGAGACACTTCTTGAGAGTGGTTAATTTAGAATGTGACAAGGCACAGATGTGCTCGAAGGGTACCTCCTCTGCTGGGATCAGGGCAATGGGCAGTTATGCAGGCAACAAGGCAGGGATTCTTCCCCTTTCTTAAAGACATCAGCAAAGTTGCTCTACTCGCCTGGGAGCACTGATTAGGAGAAGGTATATTTGGTTGGGACAAGGGCTGCAGCCTGTGGAGCTGGGCAGGTCAAGGCTGCAGCCTGTGGGGCTGGGCAGAGCTGAAAAATCTCAGAGCTGGGGTTGTGCTGAGGTGAGGACATGGCACAACTGGAAGATGTCACATTTGGTATAATTTTGTGTAATTATGTTCCTGGGCTGCAATCCTCAGGGTGGAGGAGGGCTACCACACTCAGTAGGTCTCTTGGCAGCAGGCGTGGTCAGGCACAGCCAAACCACTGCTCATATGAAGCAGCACCAGGACCTGGGGTACTTGGCTGCGGTGGGGGAAACAGCCCCAAGAGGATCCAGGGGTTAGCTCTTGCCCGCAGGCTCTGGGTACCCCCTTCCCACAGGGAAGCACAAGGATCCCACTTGGCAGTGAAGGAGACTGTGCTTCCCCAGCCTGGGATGACAGGGAAGGGGCAGGTGCGTGGGATGGGGGATGCCTAGGTGCCAGGGTTGGCCCAAAAGGAACCACTGCATGATGATGTGCCTTGGGTGCTCCTCCTATCTGCAGCAGTGACGGTGGTGGGATGGGTCAGGCTGCAGAGGACTCTGGGCCTATTGACTGGGGTAGGGATCCCTGGAGAGGGTGATCAGAAGGCCCATTGGTGCCATCAGGGTCACCCTGGCCAAAAGGTGACAATTAATTTTATGAAAATGATCCTGGTACTGGGCTGGAGCCCTGTTCTCAGGAACTGGACCCAGGGAAAGAAAAAAAAAGGTTCATTTTATGATTACAGATGTCACTGGGCAAAGAAGCAGAAACCAATCCAAATGAGGGCAAAGGCTATTACGGTTTTGCTATTGCCCCACTATGAATATTTCACATTCATCAGTTCTGAGAAAATTCCCTCACATTTTTTAAGTGCAAACTGACTGAGCGTTCAGGGGAGCCACTTAAATTGAAACCATTCTTTGGCTCATAATGTAATCAGACGATACATCTAACTTTTTTGCTTATTAATACAGGATTTTGAACATGAAGGCTTGCTCCATCTTCACCATTTATCAATCTGTCCATTCAGTCTGAACATCCACACTGGATAACGTTATATTCTGCCTTAAATTTCTATGTCGCTGTAGTAGAGGAAAGTGCTGTAAAGACTTTTATTCTCATTCAGAAATGCTTTGATGTGCTTCAAAGATAAGAGTACTTCATTATGTTCAAGAAGAGTAAAAGAGTCCTACTATGACAAGAACTCTTTTAATATGATGGTTAAGTGAAACTTAACATTAGTTTCAAATGAATAAAAGCACTTGCTGATGTCAGGTCATTGTTCATAT
Organism: Pygoscelis adeliae; assembly: GCF_000699105.1. Classification (NCBI taxonomy): domain Eukaryota; kingdom Metazoa; phylum Chordata; class Aves; order Sphenisciformes; family Spheniscidae; genus Pygoscelis; species Pygoscelis adeliae. Next base: position 3,022,306 of record NW_008825619.1, on the reverse strand, counting down.
TTACCCTCTTCAAGTCCCTGGTTCTCACCAAAAATGCTTACATCTTTAAAAAAGATTAGGTTTTGTTTCATAGCATGTCATAAGATTACACTGACTTGGATTTCTTGCAATAAGATGAAACATTTAAGTCATTGGGTTGACATTAGAGATAAAAGACTTTCAATTTACTATATATAAAGCCACTGTCTCTTTTGTGTGTAGGACATAGATTAGTGGCTCTCTTGAACCTTGCATTTTTAGAGTCTCTGGAACAGCTTTGCAGTGACAGAGAACTTGTCTGGCACTATCCTGTTCATTTATACTCATGAATTAAGTGAATCTTTCTTACAAAGGAAGCAAATTTCACTATGCAGGAGAAAACAAAGCATAACACAGGTTTTCACACTAATTAAATGGTGCACATAATTTTTGTCACTATTTCAGTAATTTTCACAGTCTAATGAGAAGAAGTGAGAGAACATTTTTGGACTTAAAATAATTTTTTATTCATACTCTACCAATTTACAGGAATTCACGACAAAATTGTTACTCCATCTGCTAGATATCATACAAACAAACAGGGAAAGTAACTGGGAAATAAGAAAGCCTTGCCCCTTCTCATGCAGTGAGGACTGTAAAGACATAGTCATCTCTTTTCTTGGTTCTCCTTCTCTCCTTTTAACAGTTTTCTCCCCTATTGTTCATTACCCTGACATTCTCATATCTCCTGCTGTCTCCAGAGCCCCCCGCCGACAAGGATGTGCTACAGCTCTGTCACTTAAACTGTTTCCGTTTCCCTTCTGCGCCATTCTTTAAAGAACCACTTTACCATATGGTACTTATGTCGTATAATCATATCTGTTATGGTCATGTCTAAACTGAAAGGGAGTCTGATAGTACCAAAGCTAGAATTGTATGCAGTGTGAATATACCTACTGTTTTACACAAGTGCATTTATAATGAACTATTCTAACCAAACGTGCTAGATTTTGCAGGATTAAGAACAAAGCCTAAGCACTAAGTCATTGATTAAAACACTAATATTTCCAGCCATCAAGTAATATGAAATAAAATGCTAAATGGGAATGTATAGAAGTTGAGATAAATAGGATCCAAATTAATCCTTTGCTGGTATCTAGACTAAGCAAATCTATCTGAAAGTTCAAAATACTTTAAAAAAAAGTCTTAAACTACTTCAAAATAAAGTTTTAATATTTGGCATTTTTTTCTCCATTTCCTCCTTAACTCTTAACATTTTATGAAGTTCCTGCTTTCTGAAATCATGTAGTAGTGAACTTCCAAGTGTTTCTTCCTTTGACATAGGATATACAATCTTAAAATTTCAGTGAATGATCCTCTCTTATGACACAGAAAACTCCTGAAAAACTTTCTGTATATACCTTTAATCTTTTTATGTAATTCTATTGTGTCATTGTGTAAGCACTTTTTTTTAGGTCAAAATTAAAAATAAAGATCTTCTAGTCTTTTCAGTCTCTTCAGATAGGAGTTTTCTCTATCTAACTATTGAAGTCATTCCTGAGGTGGAATGACCAGAAAATATGACAGAATATCCCTGAGTGGCTACAGTATATAATTTGCTCTTTCTAAATGTTCCCTATGCTATTGTCCATCCTATTCCTTATATAGGCTGTCATATTGTTTACTGTCCAGGTCATAGACATTCACTGAACAGAATGGGTGGTCTTCACAGGCCTCACACGAGAGAGAGCAGTTCCAAGTAGCAACTGGAGTGTCCTTGCATACTCACCAAGAAGCCTTTGTAGTCCCACCAGCATATCTCTGAGATGTTGCTTCTCTTTGGTGGTAGAAAATGAGAGCAAGGCGTGCTATGGTCTCTTGTTCCCTCTTTGACATCCCATCTTTCTTTCCTTCCTTTCCTCATATGTATGTGTGCTATGTATAGATGCATATATTGTGTGCTATTAGGATAACTACAGACAGCAAAAACCAAATTCTCTGCCTTCCAGTTACTCTAAATGTATTTTTTACTGAGAGATGCACAGAAAAAAATTGGGAAAGGGAAATCAATGAAAGAAGGAACTCAATGAGTGAGTTATATAAGGAGGGCTTGTCTACCTTGAAGTAAGGTGTTAACTTACAGTGCACTAGCTAATACTTTAATTATATCAACAGCTAAAGCCAGACTCAGCTCACCTAATTTAGACACTTCTCTGTGATATCTAGATAAGATGAACCTGAGTCTCAGTGCAGACTAGGTAGAAGGTAGCTTATTTAATTTTCCGAGCTTGATGGTTTATGCAGAAAAGAATGATATCATTTATATATAACAGTTTCCTGTATAACAAAATAAGGTATCCAAATAAGAACTGTTTTGCCTTGATATACACAATCTATTCTAGGGCTGACTTTTGGAAGGTTAATAAACAGGGAAGAAGCTGATCTGCATTCATCACTACATGGTTGTATATTTCTGGAGGATTCTGAATATTTCGTATGTATCAGATAGATATATAAATATACTAACCTGGCATAAATATACTGTGAAGAAAAACACTCTTAGGATAGGATTTGTCTGAATAAATGTAGATATCTCCTGCTTAAACATATATCTTTGCTAGCTGTCTATATTCCCTTTATGTACTATGAATCTCACTTTATGTATTATGAAAAGAATTAAGGATTTAATCTCATTCTGAAAAAGATATCCAAAATAGGTGAATTAGAGGCTATGGTGCCTGTATCTTTCTAGTGAATAAAATGGGAGTCTAAGGAGACTAGCTCAGTTGGATTCAAGATCTACATGCAAGATGCCTATGGTTAGGTGAGATTAATTTCTCCCCACTGACTTGGATCAGGTCCACTTGAGCAATGAAACTGAAACTTCTTATGAGGCCATCTCATGAAATTTCAGGCTATAATATCTGCCAGTAATAGTTCCAACAAATTATGTCAGTTTTATTTTGCTTTGACCTTGTCACTGCAATTCTGTGCTTATTAATCATAGACATATAAAGTTTGCTGTTTAAATCAAATATTTTGATTACATTGTTGCTCATGAGACCTACTTAGAGGCAAAAATGCCGTTACATCTCTCTTGGGGTGAGAGGAAATAATGTTGGCTATGTTGGATGTCTTTGTACATGGGGCTTTAAGAAATGACTGCTTGAATGCCCATGTACATAGAAAGGGTAGAATCAAATACTTGAAGGCATTTATGCTTGTAAAATCATTTGAATAAATAGGATTTCTGTAAATTTAATAATAAACTTAGTTCAAAGGCTGTATTTGATGGTTCATATTAAATGCAAGATAGCATGGAGTTAATTTTCATCGAGCTGGAAGAATAAAAGCATGAAAAACAGTTAAGCCTGTGGGGGCATTCTGGATTTAGAAACTGATACTTTTGGGGGGTGTATTTTTTTAGCTTCTCTCAGATTAAAATTTACTTCCATTTTATTTTGTTTGAAATAAGGCTGTCAAGGTACCCTCTTTTTGTGTTTTAACGCCAGTGGACAGCTCAGCCCCTCACAGATGCTCACTCATTCCCCTGCAGTGGGATGGGAGAGAGAATCAGAAGGGTAAAAGTGAGAAAACTTGTGGGTTGAGATAAGGAGAGTTTAGTAGGTAAAGCAAAAACGATGCACGCAAGCAAAGCAAAATCAGGAATTAATTCGCTAATTCCCATTGGTAGGCAGTAATGGTTACTTGGAAAGACAAACGCCTTAACTCTAAAGTCCCCCCTCCTCCTTCTTCCCCCACCTTTTATTGCTGAGCACGCTGGCTTATGGTATGGGATATCCCTTTGGTCCATTGGGATCAGCTGTTCCAGCTGTGTCCCCCTCCCAATTTCTTGTGCACCCCCAGCCTACTTGTTGGTGTGACAACATGAGAAACAGAAAAGTCCTTGATGATGTGTAAGCACTGCTCAGCAATAACTAAAACATCCATGTATTATCCAAGACATAGCACCATGCCAGCTACTATGGAGAAAATTAACTATCCTAACCAAAACCAGTACACCTCTACAGTCCTGTTTATGATGCGCTTCACACAGAGTTGTAGAAACTTGCCATGCTTTTACCCATTAAAAGCAAAACAACAATGGGGGATAAATATAAGACTCTCATAATTCAAGTGTGAGATTATTATCTGTCAGGTCACCATGGACCAAAAAAACTGTATGTGAGATGGACTTTGAAACAGACACTTAGGGAGTTATCTGGGTTTTGGTTGGTCTTTTTTTGTCTACAACTATGTATGAAATAGCAGTTTGGAGAATAAGACCTATTGTTACAGTGTGAAGGACATGCAGCATATGAAAACCAATATATGTTGTCATTGTAGATACCAGATTGCCATTCCAAGACTTTGCTAGATATTTGAACTCCCAGTTCTAGGCACTGAGTAAGCACCATTTAAAAGCTAGATTGTGCTGTGAAGAAGTGAAAGTGCAAAAAGAGAAGAATAAAAAAGGTTGTTGGAAGAGCTGTGAATAACCACAGGTCTCTCTGTCCTAGGCTACGAAGCCATAATGCCTACAAAGATAGAGATATTGCTCTGTATGCGTTTATGTTTGTTTAAAAATGTTTAGTGAATACAGATCAGAACCATGCAGCTGTATTTTAGATTACAAATGTTGTATAAATATGTTCATGATCATGAATCATAAATGAAGCAATGACTTCTGAGTGTGTAATTAAAGTGTCCTGTTGATTCAATATGTGCTGCTTAAACAGTTTGGTTCCTCCTTGTGCCAAAAACATACTTTGTGTGTAATAAAGTCCACTGCATCAGAGAAAGAGAAAAAAACAACCATCAAGCTGGGTACCTCTACATTTCAGGGAAAATAGAGTGATACTTTTTGAAAGGACAAAGGAATCTTTATCTGATTCAACACAATTGAAAAGCTTTATGTTCTCCATTGGAGGGGCTCAGGAAAATTTTGACTCAGATATACAAAGGTTTTTACAATCCTAAATCCCACTGAAATCAAAGGAGCTGGAAATCTGAATGTCATTGTGGTTCTTGCCAGTGGCCTCTCTTTGTCTGTAAACCCACAGACTGATCTTCAATTCTCCTTGAAGTGCTCTGTGCATAAAGTACTCACCTATGCTTCTTCTGAAATCCTCAGTGGTAATGTTAGATGACCTATATGTTCGGTGAAGCACGTCCTAGATATCTTCTGGTCTCTTACTTTTGAAAATGTTGGTAGGAATAATTGCAGGATGAAATTTCCAGCCTTCAGTGGAACGTCAAGAGAAACTGACAGTACTTTCACAAGGGTAGCCTGCATTGGCCTTAGTCCATGGAAGAAACCATGTGTCAGCTATAATGTCAGTAAGCAAAACTTTTAGCTAGCTTTCTCAAGGAATGAGAGAGTGCTCAGGGACTTTGAGCAATGACAAAGTCCCAGCCTGAGCTGTGTGCTTAATTAATGTTATAGGCTACAATAGAAATGTTTTTGCTATTTGCTTTTAATTGGGGCAAGTTTAGAATGGTAATGTGTGCAAGTGATCACCTTGATTAATTGTCTAGATACTGTTAAAGTCTTCTTTTGTCACTTCCAATTCCTGCCATTTAGTGTGATAATACATGGGAATTAATTCATCTTCAGTTTCATTCACACTAGCAGTTTGATAGTCTGTCCCTTGAAGATTACGACAAAGGCTGTACCCAATGTGGCATGACCTTCCACAGCTGCTGCTGGGGGGGCAGGGAGGGCGAAGGAGAAGGAGCTTTGTTCCCTGAATCACAGCAAACTGAGTAAAAGGACTACCATCATGGTTTCAAACCTTGCAAATTAGTTTCGAAACTGGCAAGAAAGTGGCCTTTTTTACCCTACCAGTGACTAGGTTATGGCTCTTTGGCCTACCACATATAAATTCTTTCCTTAAGAGGCTTGCTGTCGAAGTTTATGTTTGATTCATTCAATCATTAATCCAGCACGTTGTGTTTGATTCACTCAATCATTAATCCAGTTTCTTACTAGTGTAACTCCATTTATTTCAATGTCTTTATAACACCACAAAGTAGAAGAGTATTTATGAAGAAGGAACAAGTATCCATGCAGCATGAAATTAATAACTTAAAAGTCAGATATGCAACCTGGAGAATACATGCAGTTTTGTTTTTTCTTATTTAAAATTTCTTTTTTTAGAGATTTGACATTTTAAACTTCTGCTAAAATTTAAATTGTTGTAGAAAATCAGGTTAATTTAAACAACCACAATGGTTATAAGAAGTAGTATGTAAACTATGTACGTTATAGTAGAGCTGCAGATAAGCTATAACATATACGTATATAGATAAATGTGATGGAGTGTTGTACAAATACACTAATTTGGCAGTGGTGCAAGATACAGTGAAGTCTTTAAAGATAGAAAGCACCAGTGCTGAAATGATAGTAATAAGGGCAAGAGTCAGATGCATTAGCAACACCTCTGGGATGCTTGGTAAAAGTCTAAACGTCCAATTTAAAAGTAATACACTGCTACAACACAAAAAGAAATAATTCACGGATGGTTAATGATTTGAATATAGCAGATCTTGGAGCTAAGTCAAGACACTAGGGCTTAAGACATCTAGATTTAGTTTTTGCTTTGTAAAATCCTTCCTCTGGGATTCTGAGGAAGTAAATTACTTTAAGTTATCAAAAAGATCTTTTAAAATGAAGTCCAGCATAAGCCTTGTGGTTTTTTTTCTAAATACAGGTTTTAGGATCCTTCACCACAGTAATGGGTACTCTGTAAGACCCAAGAGTTAAACAAACATGCAGTGTCATTGTTGTTGTAATTTCCAGTGTTATTTCAATGATTTCCAGTGAGCTAATAATCTTCCAGCAGGTGACGTATGATATAAATACACACAAACAATTTGGATCACCACTATAGTAAATATGCTTTCATTATATAATGTGAAACATGCCTTTCTGTATAAAAAGTATACAAGTGATTGTAAGTTGTTACACTATAAATACTGTTATAAGCTGTGAAATAGTAATAATTTTTTTAAACCGTTAAAAGTTATTGTTCAGACATTAAGGTTTGTCTAGAGTTTCTGTATATACAGGGGTATGTATAGCATATACATGGATAATAGAAGATAGAAAACACTCCATCTGGTGTGATGTGTCTATACATTTCTAATATAAAATTATTTTCCTAAACAGAATTAAAAAAAAAGGAAAGACAAATTTGTAGCTCAAATTGTAGCATTTTGATTTACCTTATAGAAAGTCACTTACAGTGACACAACATTCATTGTCCTAAGAAATGCTAGTAGGAAAGGCAGAAGATAAATAACTTTGAAAAATCAGATAACTTCTGTTGCTGTCCAACATAAAGATCTCATTTGTGATTTTCATTGCCAGACGGTATTGGTAACCAGCCATATATGGTGAATTTTGATGGAATCTGCAAAAATGTTTCTTTTACAGTTAAGATCATTTTTTCAACCCCCAAGTGAGCATTTTTCCAGACAGTTGTTCTGGGATATAAGTTTTTTTGTCTTGTTTATTTATAATGTTTAGATCAGCTTAACATTTTTTTTCAAAACTTCCACTTCTAGATACTTGCTGTCTGATTGATGGTGACGATTGTTTTTCTCCATGTCTTCCTCACACAAATTCAATTTGTGAGATCTGAAGATTTTGAGATCTGAAGATGATTATTTCAATACAGACAACTGCATGAGGACAGAACCAAAATGGGTTGACATGACACAAAACCCAAAATGGGGTCAGGATATTTTGAAATGAGTTTTATGGGAAAAAAGTTAGAAAAAATATAGGTAGTCCAAAGACTTAAATTAACGCACAAGAATAACCTAAAATAAATGTTTAAAAGGGGATGCAGAAGATAGTGTTGTGTTGTAGTTATAACATAGCTGTAACTGTAGTGTTGTATCTGTAATTAGTTATCAGGAGCTACAAATCACTGACATCTTAGAATGGGAGTATTGTGGATTTACAGCGGTATTGGTTTTGAATCAAGCATAGTTACCATAGGTCTCCTAAGAAAGTCTTGTTAGTAGTTCTTCTGGGAATCTTTGTTAAACTTCATACAGTTCTTGCTTATCTACTCTTCCAGCTTGTCCAGGTCTTTCTGTAAGATGGCTCTCCCTTCTGACATGTCCACTTCATGACCCAGTTTAGTGTCATCAGCAAACTTGGTGAGGGTGCTTTTGACCAGATCATTTATCAAGATGTTAAACAGCATTTATGAAGATGTTGACTGAGTTAAAGTCTAGGCTTAACTGTATTCTTTGTGTGGGAAACTCACGTGAATACAGGTTTTGTTAAGAAGAAAAAAAAGTTCATTTGTAACTTACAGCTCCCACTTCTAAGTGAGACGAGGTATGCAGAGGTGGCGTCCTCCGTTTATGCTACTTTCTAAACACTTTGCTTCATCAAACATGCCCAAAGATTTCTGCCTTACTATGAAAGAAATTTAGCAATGTGTAAGGTTTCCATTTCCTTTGTTAGCAGTTGATGGGCAGGTTAGACAAAGTAAAGAAAGAACGTAATTTGAAAGACTTCCAAATTTGTGTGTGTGTGAGGTCGCTACATGATATAAATTGTCTCAGTTGTGGTTTTTTTTTTTTTAATATTTTTTTTCTTTCTATTAAAACAAAAATAATTAGTCAAAATGACAACCCCTTTCCCCAGCAGACGCAGTTTCTCATATTCTTGTATTTTATTGTGAACATTGTGGTATCATTTGGCAGCTTTAAAAAAGAGTAATAGCCAAGCTGCAAACACATGCCAGCTACAGAATACAAACCTACAGTATATTAATCTGCTGACCTTTGCACTGAGAAAACATCTAGTGCTCTTTATTTATAAAAGCCTATCAGCGGTACCCTGCTACACTGTTATATATAGCAAGTGCTGTATATATCAGTTGATCTCTGTGTATAGTTTATGGCATCTAAGGTGTAGTAAAAGGATACGTTGGGGTTTATCATCTGCACCCTGCTGGTCACTTGACAAGCATTTCTGTTTAAGATATATGTCAAAGAGTAAAAAGAAAGTGTATTGAAAGAAGAAAGGTATCTATTAAAACAGTACAACTGGCAACATCTGGGAAGCCCATCAATAGAATTTTATAGCTTGCATTTGCTTGAAGTTAAGGTTTATTACATGAAACGTGATAAAAGAACTATGTCATTTCTCACCCAATTGTTATAGCAGAACATAAGGAGTGTGTTGTATCCATCCCTACAATAAAAGCCACTTCTTTTTACATATATATATATTTATATATACACACCAAGTGGTTCATCTGGTTTGTCTGTGCTAAGTAGTGAATAAAAGCATATATGAATCAAAGTTTAATGTCCATCTATACAAAATTGTTTTTTAAAAAAGAAAAAAAGAAAAAATATTGTACAGGATCATTATACATCAATATTCTTTGGACTGTGTGTAGATTAGTGCATAGTAATTGTTAGAAACACTGTAAATCTGATATTATTGTTGTTTTTTTAGAAAAAAAGGATGAATGAATAGAACATATTGAGTAACATGGTTAGAAACAAAAAGCTGGACATACTTCTTGCATGCTAGGGGAAAAATATGAAGGGTTATAAAAGCTTGTTTTAAGGACAATTCCTTAGAAGTAAGAGTTCGTTAACAAAGACTCAGAAGCCCCTTATCATCTAATTTAATGTTAGCAATTTCATTTGCAGCAGTGACATTCACACTACAACTTAGAAGTACACTTGAACTATGCTAAAAAGATGTATTAATTTCCTTTATTTTTAGCAGTCATTGTCAAGATGCAATTGTTTCCTGCCTTGAAGGCTGAAAGATGTAGAAATTTGTCTCCTTCCTCTGTATATAAAGTGTCTGAGCCTTCCAAGGGATGAGGAAGCCTTTACTAGTTCCAGGATCCTTCCTTGCACTTTACAATGGGCCACATTTCAATATATAAAATTAACAATTTAATAAAACATCATAATGTGAAGATTCAGGAAGAACCGCACAGGAACAAAACTAAACCCTGAACGATGTTTCAAAAAACCCTTTTCCCTTTCAGTTTTGGAGATTTTGGTCAGAAATGATGAATAGACTGGTTTCCATCCTCTTAACTAAGTGATCTGTTATGGAGTTCCCATGTTTAGTGCACCACTTAACCACGATATTGAATATGAGTAAAAAGTTATTATAACGAGGCATGCATAGAAAAAGGATGGCAAAACTACTACTCCGTTATGAAATTGCAGAAATTAGTCCTTTCTCACCAGACATGAGAGCTACTCAATCCCATTTAATTCCAGGGGGAGCTGTTATCTACTCAGCATTTCATGGATAGAAAAACTGGAAATCAGAATGCTTATTTAGGTGTCCAACTATGTCTATAGGGACCTAACTTTTTTTATCTTCTTTAGAAAATTTTGGTGAGAAGCCCTCAGGCGCATTTCTAAAAGTAGCACAGTTGGTTATTTGGGAAATGATTCAGCCTTATTGCTTATACTCTTTTCTAGGCCACCATTCCTCACTTCTGACAGAGGCTTTTAACTGGGTTAGACTTAGTGTAGGTTTTTTACAGAGCTGGATTAGTTTGGTGATTTGTCCCATCTGGTTAAAGCATTTGGTTCTTTTAAAAAAGGAGTTATCTGTGACTGTAGACTATAAATAGAACAAAACCCCCACAATTTTTGTATGCATAAGAACAGATTATTACTCAATGATATCATCAGATATAGCTATTATATTCCTGTTAATTTTTTTTTTTAAATAATAGATATGAAGACTCTCTAAGCTGTCCAGGTGTAGAAAATCAGTATTGTAGTAATCCAAATAAGAAGGACTGCAGTAAAAGTGTCATGAATCCAAAAGGCAAACCGTAAACTCAGATTCATGTTTTTTTCATTACAGGAAAATTGCCAAAGTCTTTTAGTTAAATTTAATTATTTTAGAGAGAGAAATTTCTCTCAATACCTATGTAACATACAGAAGTTACTAATTCAAGGTAGCAGGGAGTCTAAGACCATAATTAAAGTATAAAACAATTAAAAGAATAAAAACTTATTTGTAGTCAGAAAGTTACTTTCCTTGCGGGTAAGCATTTTCTATCATTGTTTACTCTAAGTTGTTCTGTTTTTCTAGGTGTGTATGAAATGCCTTATGGGTCTTACTCCATGCAGAGATGACTACACGCAAAAATGAAAACAGAAAAAAACAAATGGCTACTCTGGTCTTGTTAAACATCTTCTTTTTCAATATCAACATTAACTCTTCCACCCCCAAATTGAGCTAGCCATCTTTTAAATACAATTTCTCAGCTACTTTTAGCTTTTAGGAACTTCTTCGTTACCAGGACATCTACAAACTTTATCAGTTAATTGACATGATGTGTCATGGACTTAAGACAATATAAAATAAAAATGCATGTTCTGAGAGTCCAACAGGTGCTAACAAAGTTACATTAAGTAAGCTTAATTTATATCTTGTGTAGCCATATGAAATAGATATGTTTCATTTTACAAACACACTTAAGAATAAAAGACAACATATTATTTTTCTGATTAAGTTTTTTTTAAGGAAGAATTGTGTAGACTGGAATCAAACAAGCCTATCTCCTCTCTTTGTCCCCCCAGTCTTTCCATGTGTCTTGCAGGTGGAAGTGCTTATGATCCCTTATTTGCTGGCAATTATCTGATGTGGTATTAGTTCTGTTTTGATTTATTGCCATAATGTCTTTCACAGTATGAAGCAATTTTGAGTTTATGATGGGAGGGGCACAAAGATACAACATTTCAAATAGTAACGTTCATGCAATAAAGTAGTTCATGAGCTCTCTATTTCGGTCTGAATTTTGTTCTGGAATGATTTTTGATACCCTTCACATTATAGAGCTTCCTATATCATGCCTTAGTCACCTGAAGTTTTATCTTTAGAGGGCTAGTTTGGTTTATTTTAAATGGAGGGGAAAATCTCATTATACAGTGAGAAGATGAGTATTGCTGACATTAAAGATAATAAGCCAAAGACATTAAGCTATCAGCTGTCTGAACAGCTAAGATACTGACACTTCTGAACATCAAAGCTTGGTCTAAATTGTCCCTATTATTTCTAGGTTAAAAAAAAAAAAAGAAAGAAAGAAAAAAAAAACCCCACTCTGAAAATTATCTTTGTTGTGAAATTACCATATTATTCCATTTTGTGCATCTTCACACTATGACTATGGATACTGCTTGCTGAAATTGTTTGACTAGTAATAGAGTCACATTTTCCTGACTCTGTTAAATTATGTAAGGGTGGAAATAGTTTGATTATTTATTAAAAGGGAAAATGTATACCTGAATGAATAATGCTGCACCATACTGTGAAACTTTGATTTTCATTTTTATCAGTAGAAATAGGCAATATTTGTCATCTTGAATGATCAGAGAAACAGGAACATTAAAGTATGTATTCCACTTGCTTGTTATCTAGTCTCTAGGCCTGAAAAAACCGCGTCGTTTAGCAAGTGCAATGCATTACAGAGTGAGAGATCAGGGTTTGCAGAGTTTCCATCATCAGCTTTCAAAGACTGACTTATATGTATACATATAAATATATGTAAAGACGATCAGCATCTATATTCATAAAGGTGGTTTCCACAGATAATATCTGATGCTTTCCAGAAAATAGAAATAGCCATGTCAAAATGGATAGGTAATCCAACACACAAGACTAGCAATGGTTCTTAGACTACAATTAGACTCCGTTTGCCCCTCTCTCAGTAGTAGACATTTTCAATTCACCCGTCCATGATATCAGAAGTTTTATGGGATTTAAAATTTATTAGTTTTAGCAACTATTAGACATTTTGATACCTCACAAATTAAGAGATCACTATATATGTGAGATATATATATATCACTATATCACTATACCTGAGCCGAGCAACCTGATCCAGTTGAAGATGTCCCTGCCCATGGCAGGGGGGTTGGACTAGATGACCTTTAGAGGTCCCTTCCAACCCGAACTATTCTATGATTCTATGATATACACATATTTAAAGGAGATTATACCAGCTGAAATTTGAATGATTAGTATCAGTGGTTACCATGATTTTTAGAGGTCACCACTGGCATTACATGTTTCAGTTTCTTGACAGGAGGTCGTTTTCATAAGGTTTCACATTATCTATACATCTTTCTACTTAAGCTCGTCATGACTTAAGGGAAAGAAATGACCTAACATTTTTGCTATGACATGGTGTGCAATACATCAGTTAGAAACAAAACAAAACCAAAACCAAAACCAAAACCAAAACAACAACAAAAATGGAAGGTATAATGGGTAAGATTCATCTCATCCAGGATGATGTTGCCCTACTTTATTGTTAGAAGGAATAGGTATTAAGCTACTTTAATTAGATATTAAATGAATCCTTCCCCCCTCGCCTTTTTTATGTAAACCGACAGGATATCTAACAAAGATTTCAAACAAGAATGAAAATTGAGTGGTTAACCATTGGAACAGGCTGCCCAGGGAAGTGGCTGAGTCACCATCCCTGGAAGTATTTAAAAGACATGTAGATGCGGCACTTAGGGACATGGTTTAGTGGACATGGTGGTGTTGGGTCGACGGATGGACTCAATGATCTTAGAGGTCTTTTCCAACCTTAATGATTCTATGATTCTATGTTTCTATGAAAAAAGACATAGAAGTCTTTTTTCTATGAAAAAATAGTCCATTTTTTCTTTTACTTCATGGAATGACTGTTCATTAAATTGTCACATACCTACCTGAAGTCCTTCAATAATGGACTTTGATTTTAAATGCAGAAGGATTGCTTAAAATCACAGATTAAAAATAACAACAATAAAAATAAAAATGGAAGAGAATGACACCTTTGTAAGACAATTTTCATGCCATGAAGTGTATCCCAAATATAGGAAATTGTATTTTGCACTTGCTGCAAAATCTCACCTGTATGAACAGGTTTGCTCATGGCTGAACTGGCAGTGAGAGGAGAAACAGTTCCACCATGTTTCTATTACGGAGACAGCAGACTGCAGATGCTGTGCTGAACTGAAGAGCGTGGTGGAGCATTCTTTCAAATTCTCGCATACTGTCATTGAAATATACACGATAGAAATTTATCCAAGGTTGTTTTGTCACATACAAACCATTTGGCTCAATACAGGGATAACGCAAAGAAGCCTAGTGTCTTCTACTGCACTGGAGGTCAGGCTAGACAATCCTAGCAGTCTCTTCTGGTCTTATACAAACCAATTTGAGTAACAACAGCAGTATCAAGAGACTCAGCCAAAGGAGAGTCTAAGAAGGACAGCAAGATAAGAGGAAAAAAACTACAAAGTTGCATTCTTAATCCAGTCAGCCCAGCTGCCAGCTTCTCACAACTCCAAATGTACATTTCACCAGTTCAGAGGTGTCTGGCTACAGCTTTGTGCAAAAGGCTTTCTTATGTGGATATGCTTGCCTGAAAATTGTGGAAATTCCTTAACTGCTGCACAGCATGTTTCTGCCTTTCCAGTTCATCAGCATTATTTTATTTTCTCGCTTAAAGTTTGTAAAAAACACTTCTTTTCATTTTTCAAAGTTTATGCAGATTTTTGGCATACCCTAAAACTGTAACAACTTTGTCTTTCTTCAAATACATATTTAATACAAGCTTCACCTTTAGAAGACAGCTTGTAATGACATTGGCTTAGTTTCTTTGTCAATGTCAGTGTTACATCTCCAGTAATTTTGAGCAATTTTATGTAAATCTTTTATGTTGGGATTCAGGAGCTTTTGAAATTGTTTTGAATGAGAAAGCCCTAGATTTGATTTTCTATTTAAAAAAAAAAAAAAAAAGTTTGTTTCCAGTAATGGCATATCAGACAGCTTGAAGTATATCATTCCTCAGAAATGCTATGTATGTTATTTCGTTTAGATGTGAACGGAATTTGAACTCGTATAGAAGATTATGGTAAGCAAACTATGTGACTGACAAGACATTATAATGGAGCAGCACAGCAAGAACAGATTGTAAATAGCAATTTGCTGATTATGGAATTCCAGATGAGATGTTGAAAGATAATGGTTCAGGTCTGACTTGTTTCCAACCTTTTCATTGGTTTCTGTTTAAATATACTATATAAAGCCTAATCAAAGTAAAATGGATTGCAATAAAGGTCCATGTAAATAGTGAAGAATTTGATCAAAACAATGAGCTATCACATATTGGTAAAAAATAAAAATTTTTTCTAAAGGGCGAAGACCATATATTTAGACATTTATATTGTAGTTTCAGTACTGAGAACTACTCAAGGTGTGAGAGTAAAATGTCAGAGGTTAAAATCAAATAAGTGTTCCAAAAATACCTACAACTTAACATCCTCTACTATTTTTACAAAAGATTATATTCTAAGAGGAGACGATCTCATTGTTAGCACACCATTTCTGCCAGGAGACATGAGTGTCAGCATTCACTTGTAAGAGACATTACACTTGTAATCCAACTTGCATACTCTGCTGAGAAAATACTGTTCTGTTTACTATAAGGGCTCTCAAACACTTGCTCAATTCATTCTCCAATGGAACCTTGGAGGAAGGCAAAGACATCTGAGAGATGTTGCTTTTCAACAAGTTCTACTAGGACTAACCCAAAAAGAATGAATTTGAGATTATTAGCATATATTGATTATTTACATCCATGCCTTCTGTGTGTCATATATTAGCATGTATTGATATAAATGCACCCTGATATCTAAAGTTGTAGTGCTTTCCTTTTGTCCAAGAATGAAATTTGGATTTCTTGATTAATTTAAATGCCCTTTATTCTGTCTTTTTGTCTCAGCCTCAAAGGCTGAACATCCTCTCTGATATACACAGCCTCCCCTGAAACAGAAGCCCTACATAAGAAACAGAATACAACATTTTTTTTTTTTTGCGATTATTCCAACTTCTAGGAAGGAAACTGTGAATCTCTGATGGGCTAATATATCCAATAGTTGTTAAATGGTAGAAACTCCAGTTCTCATACTACATATTCATATGCAGTATAACTGCAAAATTTTCTATTATCTTCCTTTTTTGTCCCTCAGGATTTTTTGCTCCCTTGCAAGGATTCTAGTCAGATTAGAATTCACTGTTAAGTTAGGTATCTGCTCTTTAAAATATCACAGTTGACTTACTGTTCAGTGTCATCAGCCTGGCTGGTGAAAATCTCCTTGGGGCATTGAACAGAAAGTAAGGATGATATCATCATTTGTAATCATTGGTTGTATTAGGCTTTCTCTGCATAAAGAAACCTACATGAGAAATATAGAGTTGGTGGTTTATGTAGCAGGTAATATACCACACATCTTACATGAAGGCAATGAGAGAACTGTCATTTAGGAGCTCAGATCACTGAGCTAACTGGCTAGTGCTCTGTTAAAAGTATTTGTAATGCTTCCTGGTTTCACACTGACTTTACTGATTGTCTGTTTAGAAAAACACATGACAAAGTTTTGCAAATAATAATCAAATAAGAACTCCTGTGGGCCTACTCCTTCCGTATCCTAATTGTCCACTTTCTCCCTAAAGAAATTAGGGACTGATTTTAATGCTATATTTTCAGTGTACAGGCACCTCCATTCTATCTTTCCAACTGCCTATGAAGCTATCTCTAATCGTCACATTGTGATATATCAAATTTTATTATAAAGTTTTCATCAGTCTACTACTACATAAAGTAACCCTCTGCCAGTTGTGGACTATTTCATTCTGTCATGTAATTATTCCTCTGTTCCTATCATCTCTTACTCTGATTAAAGTGTACATTTAACTTCATCAAATACTAAGAATGGGAAAAGTTATTTTTAAAAGTGGAAAATATAAGAAATTATAATTAGAGACATCACTTGGGATAAAAATCTCTTAGGAAAGCCAGAGAGATGGGTGCCTGTTTTGGATGTGCAGGCTTTTTTTGTTTGTTTGCTTTTTAACATTAACGGATTTTACCTTTTCTTGATATTATTTTGGAAAGCAGAGACAAAAATGTTCTTTTGAACATAGTGAACAATACTAGTGATGTTTTTAGAATCAAATATCGGATATTTAAGGATGTATCTAATGAACAATTACATTGAGATAATTGAGAACTAGCTCACATATAAGCAAACAAAGAATCCAGATATTGGGGGG
>NW_008825619.1:3003668-3005189 GCF_000699105.1 Pygoscelis adeliae | reverse complement strand
TGCAATGTTCTGCCAACCATAGTCTTCAGCTAAACTTCTCTGATTATCAGAAGACATGAAGGAACAGAAAATTCTTAGCTGACAATCAATTAACATGAGGGGGAGGAAATTGGGAGGGGAGTGGAATTAACGAAAAAATTGTACACCTGATTATACACTTGATAGTTGGCTGGCTATTCATATATATGTAAATCCATCATTCTGGTTTTAAACCAGGTGTTCTGTATTTGATACTGAAATTGTATTTGTAGTGCTTATATGTTAGAGGTTGGTGAATGCATGAAGGCCTTTGATAGATTCCTTGGCTTCGAGTGATAATTCAGATAGTCACAGAGTGTCTGTGACAGGCACATAGGGCCGGTCAGGGTGAAAAAGCAAGATGCTCACAAATGTGTTTCAAGGTTAGATAAAAGCAATTTTAAAGGCAAAAGCCTTTTTCTTTTTAAACCATTCCTCAAATTTACGTTCAACATCAC
Organism: Pygoscelis adeliae; assembly: GCF_000699105.1. Classification (NCBI taxonomy): domain Eukaryota; kingdom Metazoa; phylum Chordata; class Aves; order Sphenisciformes; family Spheniscidae; genus Pygoscelis; species Pygoscelis adeliae. Next base: position 3,004,713 of record NW_008825619.1, on the reverse strand, counting down.
TGAATGTTTACATTCGATATCATTGAATGGATTTCTCCTGGGGTGTCCATTCTGCACCACGGTAATCTTATAACATCATCTGAGACTGTATCTACATATTTCCACAATATACCTCATCTGATTCTAGTTAAGAATTAAAACTAAACCAAGCGAAAAGAAGACCCCTCTCAGCTGGATCCATACTCCAGAACCAAACCTGCAAAAATGGACTCAGTTTCTAGATTTGTATTGAACACCAGAATGACAACTCCGGACTAGCTCAAGCTCTTACATTTTCAAGATTAAATATTACAGTCATTCAGTCTCTGTAGAAATGTTGCCCTTCTTGTTCCCTTGATCACCTGAAGAAACGAAGTAAAGAACAACTACATTAAATAACTGTGCAGTTAGAATTCATATTTTTATATGTTAACTTTTTATAAATTGTAGCTTTCTATTTCTGCTGGTGGCTAGAATTAACAGTAATGCTTGCTGAAAACAGAAAACTCATGCTGTTTATAGCAGGAGCTACAGGCGCTTATTGTATCTCAGAATGAAGTCATCTTTAAGCAGGCAAAAGCTTTACTTCAGTGGAAGTTTCTTATCATCATTGATACACAATCACACAGCTGACAATGGGCCAGGAACAAATATTTCCCTTAACTAATCAAGTGAAAGCTTGAATGTACATCATAGTTTATACCCTCTTTGTTCTATTAATGGTATAGAATATAATTGTGTTACTTGAAACATGGCATAGCTTTCTGGTAAGAATTCACTTGAATATAAGTATTGCACATACCACACTATTTAGCATCTTCACTAATGAGCTAATATTCCTCAAGCTATTCAAGCATATGGAGGTCATTATTTACAGTTAAGTTTATAGAGGGGTTGCTGTTTTCCATCCATAGCTGTTGTAAAGTGAGATGGGCTGTGGAGGAGCCTCTGAAGTGTCTGTATACTTCACATGTACCAGCCAGAAAGTTTGTCCTGTTTTCTGTGTTTGCTTAATAGTCCCAGGGGGCAATAAAAGTAAAACAGGTTATAAAATATGACATATGGA
>NW_008825619.1:2995160-3003644 GCF_000699105.1 Pygoscelis adeliae | reverse complement strand
TGAGAGACAACAAATATCTGAAATGAAAGAAGCATCAGCTAGGTGCCCAGTCACCCTGTGATACAGGCTGTTAGAATTTCTATGAGCTCTGCTTGAATAATTAACATTTATCCACAGACAAGAAATCTGTAAGTTTGTTCTCAGATTTGCAGTTGTCCTCATGGACTGATCTCCTACCTGTTAGCCAAGTCTTCAAACATGGATGTGCATTTGCAGCTATATTGGTTTGCATCTCAGCGTGTAAGTAAATAAAATGGCTAATACACGGTAGGGCTTATGTCAGGAATAGTGTGAATATTTTAGTTCCCTAAGACAAGTTTGAAAAGTAGAGCAAACCTGGCTAGGTACAGGCTTATGGTGCCATTTTACCAGTCTTCAACCTTAGCTAGTTAATCCAGTAATAATGCTGTGACCTTCCAGGCACTGTAATATTTTAGTGCTGCCACTGTCTGTATTTTCCTGTGAAGTTTCAGAGTTGGTGTGCAATTGAAAATACTACTCATAAAACTAGCAATATTTGTGGGTTTTTTCCCTTGGAAGAGAACAATATGTCGTATTATTGCTATGCCTTGTCTCTCCATGGAAAGTCAAAAATCAGCATATTTTGCGGGGTAGTGAAAAAAATTACAACAAAAAATTGATCCTGGCCTGATTCAAAATTTTGTCTTTAAATGTATCTGAGTTTGTACTGCAACTCCAAATTGGAAATGGATCTTATGCTTAAAGTTAAGTCAACTTGGAGTGGGAATCCAGATCTTTTTCTACTTTTTTTTTCAGCTCCTTTATAATATTCCTATAATCCTATAATTCCTATAGTGAAAGTGGACACCCCTGCCCCACCCTCCACCTCCCAAAACATGCCCATGTAACCTTAGCTGATTAGGGTTTTTTATTTGTATCTTGAGCAAGGCAGAAAAAATTAAAAAGTATTTGTTTTGTTTTGTTTCCTTTGTTTTCTGTTTTAGCTTCCTTGAAAGTATATTATTATTTTACCATTTTGTAGCAATTATGCCATTCTTTGTTTAGGCCCACAATATTTAACTTCAAAACCTACATTTAAATCCCACTGGGGTCTTTGGATTAAACACATGCTTAAAGTGAGTGTTTAATTAGATGACTTGCTGAATTGGATCTTGAATTGCTAATCTTTTTTTCAGTAAAGTTTTATTGACATCCCTGTTTATTTAAAGGAGCTATTTAGGTTTTCAGTGTAAGATTTCAGTTGCAGGAGAATTTCTGAAGAATTACCCACATGAAATCATTGAGGTAGGATTAATTATTAAGAACTTAGAGACAAAACCAAACAGGGAGCAATAAAATAGAAAACTCATATATTTCCTTTGGAGTTCTTCCTGTTCTAAAAAAGGTGAAGTGTACAAACAGAATATTATTTCATCTGTGAAGTTCTTCCATATCTGTTTTCCCTCATGTATTGTGAAGTAACTTTATGGCTGGTAAAAGCAAGAAGGGGTGGGTTTTTTTGTTATTTTGGTTTTTTTTTTTACAATCAAAGTCTGCTTTACCACAATAAAAATGACATTGTAAAAATAAAATAGACCTGATGAAAAAAATCAAAATTGAGAATTTAGCCTTGTGGAAAAACAACAATACACAAGTCTCCTTTCCAATAGAGAAGGAAAATGACTTGCAAAGGTCTCAAACCAAATGAGATATTTTAAAGCTTTCACCAAGATTTTTTTTTTTAGCACTATTGAAGAACAAATAACAAAGCATGTTACAGGAGAGAAACACTGGAATTTCACAAACAAAATTATTTGAAACTATGATCCGGTTTATTGACAACATAAAACAGACTTGGCATAACAAAAAAGCATAATTGGTCACAGGACAAAAGCCAGCTAACTAGATACAGACATGACTTCTGTCAAAATTCAGTAAGGCCACATGAACTCTGCATTTACTAGACATCTTTTGCATTACTGGATATCCTGATGACAGCTACATGCAGTTGTGTGTGTTTAAGAGAAAAGACAACAGTATTAATGAGAAAAAATATGTAGCCACCATTTAATATAACACTTTTTTCACCTAATTAATCTTTATGTAAGTCTATATAATTGCTTTCAGTATTGTGTTTTTTTGGCCTAGACTTCCCCATGCTGATACTGGGGGGAGGCTGCTGTTCCCCCTGGGAGCTGCCAAAGAAGCACAAGTTGGGACAGAAGTGGAGGGTGAGGGTCCAGGCAGGTAAGAGGGCCAGGTGCAGAGTGGGCAACCTGCAGTGCCCTCAAGGGCTGCAGTGGTGATGGACACAATATCCTCTTCAGCAAGTACTGCTCTCTGCTGGGAGGGTGTCTGTGGCTCTATGTAAAATGAAGAGAGTACCTTTGATATATTTTTGTGATTTATAAGGTTTATACATTTTTATTTTTTGCCTCAGTTGCTCTAGCTACAAGTAGCACATTTATTATCCTGAAGTCAGATGTTGGTTTTTTTAGTGAAGATCAAGAAGGTTTCATTGGCCATGAGGCAACGGCCTCTTTTCTTAATTTATCTTATATGGAAAAGTCCATTGGAATGAACACATGAGACAGCTTGAGTCTGTAGTAATCAAACTTGATACATTGCAGGCCATTTAAATTAAGGTTTTGTATATTGTTTACTGCATGGACTTCTATCTGACATTTTACCTGTGCTTTTAGTTGAAAAGATGCTGCAAAACAGAAAACAGGCAAAGCCTCTGGAGCAGCAAAGTCCATCAGCTTAGTCTCAGTGCTGTGCTAGCGTCACCTTGTGGCTTCCTTTTTGTTGTGAGAGTAGGAATGATTTTACCTTTACCTGTAACATATGGATACTTCCCATGCAAGTTGACAGCAAAAAACCCCTTCCTTCTTAGTACCTCTTCCAGGTTTCTTAATGAAATAACCTCCAATCTGGCCTTTCTCTGTTGTAGCCCTTTACACTAGGTCTGCAAAACAAGAAAAAAGAATTTATAAATAGTAAAAAAAAAGAAAAACACTCCATATTCATTTTGTACCAATGTAAATGCTTGCATAGGCAATATAGGAAGACCACAGAGAATCCAACTGCTGTACCTAGAAGCAAGACTAAAGTAACATCATTCTGGGTTGCCCAAGACAAAATCAACCTCTTGGCACTATCATGTCTGAGTACCTTGTAGAAGAATTCCTTATCATTGAGCATTCCACATGAGCTTGCTATCTCATTAGGGAAACATATTAGAAAATGTTGTGTACATAAAACCTGTCCAGAAATTCTGGGTAAACTACTTGTTTATAATAATCTGAAGGGCTTATAAACATGCATGTAGAGATCAGAGTGGATTAAAGACAATTAAAGACAATCAAAATCCTCTAGAAAATCCAGATTACTCAGGAAAAAAAACAGTAGACTTCTTCCCAAACTTTTTGGGAGCTGAGACTCATTATAAAAAACAGGTATAATTCTGTGTCTAAGAAATTGGTAAAATCAGCTCCTGCCAAAAGGAAATTTCCTGAGGAGTAGTAATATTTTTCTGAAATATTTCAGCTGAATGATATCATCCAAATAATTAGCTGATTGTGCTAAAAAATTGAAGAATGGGATCCTGCTTATTTAGGGGAATAAGGTATTTAAAATAATGGTCCAATTCTATTTCCTGTGAGACCCAAGACAGCCATCCAAGGCTGGCAAGAATAAGACAAGCTCTGCAAGACCTGGAGCAGCAACTGGGGAACATGCAGGATACCACAGGGCCTCCCAAATGGCCTGTGTCAGGGCTCTGCAGGAGCAGCTAAGCAGGTCTCTGGGTGCGCTGGTTGCATGAGTCAGGTCTGCCATTCCTCTTTGGGGAGCTCAGAAGTGAGCACCTACCTGTCAGACACCTCATGTCTGATCATAGAATCATAGAATCACAGAATGGTTTGGGTTTGGGTTGGAAGGCACCTTAAAGATCATCTAGTTCCAACCACCCTGCCATGGGCAGGGATACCTTCCACTAGATCAGGTTGCTGAAAGCCCCATCCAGCATGACCTTGAATGCTCCCAGGGAGGGGGCATCCACAACTTCCCTGGACAACCTGTTCCAGTGTCTCACCACCTTCATGGTAAAGAATTTCTTCCTAATATCTAATCTAATTCTACCCTCTTTCAGTTTAAAAACATTACCCCTCGTCCTATCACTACACTCCCTGATGTCTGAATCTGACGTCTGAATCCCATCCTGAATAGACTGTATTTACAAGTGTATAACCTGTAGGTTGCTCTATGAGAACCTCTTTTGATTCTGTATCCACACAGACTACATACCCCTGTGGGCAACAGGAAATAATTCTGTCTTTGGACAATGTCCTAGTAACTCCTCTGTTGATGAGGCTGATAGACCACCACTCTCTCTTCTTCCCCAGATGTTACCTCCTTTTTTTTTTTCTTCCCACAGCTGCCTATAGCTGGAAGATTTTCCAGAGACACTTCGAGCTGTTCACAAAAGGATTAATAATCTAAAACCACAGCTCATCACCTGAGTATTACTTAAAAAAGAATACTCTTCAGATGGTCTATGCTGTACGTATGAAAATATGACAGTTGTTCCTAACTGACAAGTGCGAGGTCTGACTTGTCACTCCTTGCAAACAAGGGAAGTTAGGGGGTGGTGGTCATGACATTCAGACCATGGTCAGGTCATGACATGTGGGGGTTATGCTGATGAAGAGACAGTTGCTGGCAATTTCAGAGGGGCTGAATACGCTAGGTAGAAAGAAAATTTTGAAGAAACTGCATTGTGGACCTGCTGTGTGACAGGAGGAGGCTGAGCTGATATTCAGACTTAACTGAAAAAGCAATAACCGCACCATTTTTCACACTGAAGAAACCTGCATCTCCAGTGAGGGAAGGGCAGCTGGAAACAGCAGAATCACCAGTCTCAGCCCACATTACACCAGGAATGGGCTCTTCCTCCTTTATGGGTTAGAAATCTCATGATGTAAAAGAGTACAAATGAAATTTAAAAAAAAATAAAAATCTCTAAATCCTTTAACATTTAACACTGAATGTTATATTTCACTTGGCCTGCTCTTGGCTCATCCAAAAAACAAGCCAATCATATCAAATTGAGGTTGTAACAAATTTCATAGTGAATATTTTTCATAAAAACTCTGAATCCAGAGTCATCCAAAGCTAAACCAGCTTAGATAGAGTTTTCTATAAAAACTTGGGAATTTAAACAGCTACTGTCAAATTATGTAAAACGTGAACCCAAGACAAAGCAAAAGTAAAGAATCTACTAAAATTCAACAAGAATGATGAATGAATATTTTCTTACCTATAGTTCCTGTCCTTAGCCTAATAATGGTGAACTCTCTATAAAGAAAATACCATGACATTCCTACATATACAGTTCAAAAGAATAACCAGGACCAAAATAAATCCGTTTTTGCCTTATGTGAACTTGTGCACAAGACAGAATGGGACAACTTGAAAATGAAGTTAACACTTTTCTAAACATGCTGTCATACAGAAGTAAAAGATAGCAATTTTTTCATAGAGAAGACAGGAAAATATATGCAATATTTGGTTGTGTTTTCACTTTTCGTAAGCCCTTGTCACCCCTTCTCTCACTAAGCATGCAATCTATTTTCTTTACTTTATTAATCATCTGACAATCTTTCCTGAGAGAACGGAGGAAGAAAGTTATGAATAAAAGACTCTATTGCTTGTCGTGTTCATAAACAACCTACTAAGCTTGAAAGAAGGCTTTCACAGCAATTTTAACAGCCAAAGGTAACAGTTCATTTAAAGAGCTCTTCGGTGAGAGAATTTTAATTTGTGTGCAGCCAAGAAGTTGATCCAGATTGATGAGGAGTTCTGAAAATATTGTGGCAAATTCCTCTTTTATTCAATATACAAAGTACAGCCTGACTAGTTGCAAGGCAGTTGTGGATGAAATTTTCAAAGTTGTCATAAATATATATGTACACAATTTCCAAATATTCTAATAAGAATTAGACAACAGACCTTCCTAAAAAATTTTGAAAATATCAGCTTTAAGTACTAACAGTGTTGACTGATCATCTCCCTTTCCCTAAGTAGCGTATTTCACAGATGATACTTATCACCTCAGGCTGGATAACACATGTATATGGAATAAAATACCTGCAGGGTCTGAGTCTGTAATTATATTCAGGACAGTAGCAATGTATAAGGATTATTTTTAATCATTCCATATAACTATTTTCAAGGCTTCATTTGTTCAATGTTTTAAAATATTTGTCAGTTGTCATTTATTGAATAACTTACAATATAATAAAGTGACAACTCCTGATGCAGATATGAAAAATAAACATCTGCAGGTTTGTTCCTTACTTCAAAGCCAGTTTCTGAATCTGTATGTTAACAGTTTATTAAATTACACTTTGCACATAAATATGTATATATGCATATTTCATATGCATATGAAAATACAAATAGAAATATTCAATTGGAATATATTCCACTGGAACAATGGGAGTCTAGAAAATGATTAATATATCAGGACAACTGGGATCTGAGGAGAGAGAAGTATGGCCGTTTGACTTTTGGCTGACACTTCCAAACATATGTGACACTTCCAACCATATGTTATAATATAATAAAAAATCAAATTTTACACTTGATTAAACAACATCATAGGAAAATTTGTAATCCAATTTGTTTCTTTAAACTGAAACTGATACCTGATTTCTAAGTATGATGCCATTGCATAAGGTATAAGCTGATTGGGAGTTAATTCCAGTTTCATCTTTGGCAGAACTTTCCCTGTAAACCCTGTGATATATGCTACATTTGCCAGCAGCAATGAATTTTTTTTACCATGTAGAGAACAAGCCAGAGAGAGGAAGAAAAAAGGATCACTTGGTATATTTTAAAATAAACAAATGCATTGACCAACTTGAGATGGAAATATTAGCTTTTTAGTTTCAGTCCACCAGTTTGCTGGAAACCATTAAAAAGGTCCATTACCTCAAAAAGCTGGAAGTAAAATTAGATTTGTGTCACAAACACAGGAGTCAGAATGAGATTCAAAATTTGTGTATATTAGCCTCTGTCTTAAGTGTTGAACAATCCTGAGAAACCCTTCAAGGATCCATATCTTGAGAGGATTTCCTGGTCCCCTAAAAAACCCATTCCTGTTGTGTTTGTTTATATACAATTTCAGTCTGATTTGAGTGTATTAATAACTGAAAACAAATAACATTTACCAGCTGATTCTTAGTAGCTGATTTACCCCACACAAATAACTTAACAATCACCATGTTGTCTTCACCTTTGGTTGCATTGTAATCACATTGCTAGTGAAGTAGTATACTACCCCTTGACTAGAAGTGCAGTTAATATAGTGTATTGTAGAGAAACCTTAAGGTACCAAATTAAACTTTCTCTTTTTTATTATATGAGCTATTGTAGCCAAGAATTTTTACTGTAATTTTACAGCAGTAATAGACTGACAGCCACTTTCCTAGCCAAGGACTGGAAAACATACTACTAACGACAATATATCTTATCTTTTCTCAGGAATTAGTATGCCAAATCAAAAAATCTTACTCACCAAAACCAACCAACCAACCAAGCGAAAAACCAAGCATGAACAAAAAAAACCCAAACCCCTCTACACTCTGCCCTTCTTGAGTCCTTCCATAAGTTTAAACAACTTTCTAGGAAAAAAAAATGGAAGCCGCATTGGAGTAGAAAATAGATTCATACTGTCCTTATTCCCACAGAGTTACAATGCAAATTATTTTGGTAAATTAAGGGGAAAAAATACAACCACCACTGATTTTAACTGGAACTCTGGAGTATTCAATGTCTTCAATAGACAACATACTTACTTTGGCATCTTTAAGGTCACCTCTGAAAAATTCTTTTTTTAAAATGTTGGTCTTGGCCTATAGTATTTGAAAGATTATATAGCTTATAAAGCTGCAGCAAAGGAGAATATTCTCAAAATTCAAAGAAACATATTGCCATGTATTTCTTGGAGACTTCTCTATCAAGAAGGCAGACTGACAACAAAATGTTTCTGGGGAGAAAGGCTCTTCTAGAATAGAAGACTAGTTTAATAGAAATAATCCTTTCAAGCCTCATTCTGCGATGAAAAAACTTGAAAGACTATGGGTCTGTCTACTTCAGCATTTTGGGTTAGGGTCAGGAGTGTAATTTTCAAGTGAATCTCCCAGTTGGCCTTTGATTACCACTGTTTTCCTTGACATCACAAGTAATTTCAGAGCACATGAACAAGTTTGCTTTCAGAAGGCTCATTCTTAATGCAATCCAACTGTTAATGGTCAGTGAGCCCTTGGGACCAGATTTAGAACTAGTCCAAAGTAAATCCCCCTTCTTGACCTCATTGTGTACATCCTCTGCAGCTATAGTTTCCCTCGACTTTGTATTGAAGACAGCTATGATTCATTTTTCTTCTTGTGGGCATTCACTAGACTTTTACTTTTTGGTGACCCACAACAGTTCTTGACTGAAAAATATCCAGAATTT
>NW_008825619.1:2977895-2995140 GCF_000699105.1 Pygoscelis adeliae | reverse complement strand
CCCATTACAGTAGCTACTTGCAAGCAGTTTAGGGTGGACAAACTATTTTTCATTCCCTGTCTATGCAGTTTTTCACTCAATATGAAAATAAAATATATCAAACAAGCAAAGAAGTGAAAACGGAGTTCATTCTGACACCAGCTTGGTTGTTAATTGTTCCATAGCTATATTTAAGGACCTAGAGGAGTTGTTATTCACACATTATGATGAGTGAAATTTCTTACTAAACATATTTAAATATAATTTCTACTGTTTTTAAATTTGCTTGGTTTAATAACTACGTAGATGAATAGATAAGTACCTAAGTACCACTTATACATACATATGTTCATTTTCATAACACAGATGTGACCACTTAGATTTGTTTTAAAGGAAAAAATAACTGCAAGATACCATCAGGTGATAAAGTATCACCACCACCACCCAACTAAAACAACAATAAAACCCCAGTAGTTGAAGTGAGAAGCTCCAACTCGTTAAAACAAACTATTAAAGCAAGCAATTTGCAGACAAAGCAGATGTTACACTGGTCTCAGCTGAATAGATTTAGTTGCACTTCTTCAGCCTTTTTAATCAGTCAAAAAGGGAATTAATGCTTATAGTTACTGCTTACGTCAAGCAAACCAGGCAATTGAGCTTTTTAAACTAGAGACATGCAGTTCTGAAATAATGATTCATAACATAACATGAGCAAGGTTTTTTGGGGAAAAAAAAAAGGTCATTGCTGATAACTTGCCTTTGGAACATCAGTGCTTTTTTTTTATGAACTTTGCCTTCCACATGTTTGAAAAAGAGTCAGTATTTCCTACAGTAGTCTTTCATGTAACCTCATGAAGGAGCTGTTATTAATATTTTTATAGCTTATCATCCTAATCACTTAGCACAATACATTATAGGTACTGTGAAAAACTTCCTTAAAATATACGTCATCTGCAAATGTTACAAAAATAGTTATATTATTTGCTGTTGGAATGTCAGCTGACACCAGATTTCAGTTGTTGATGACAGTAAAAATTTCAAGTTTTTTGCATTTGTCCTCCTTAGGTACTTAAATGGTTTTCTTTACTGTCATCAGAGTGTCTCAGAAATATCATAACATCTTTCTCTTCCTGGCAGTCCTGAAAGATACAAAACTGTGACTATATCAGTACTACAAATGGGAAACCAAGCTACAGAGGAGACAAGTCACTTATTTAAGTTACACATGTAGCAGTGGAGTGAGTTAAGGTCTTGTAAATCTTATATGGCACAGTAACCACTGTACCATCTGTTTTCTGGGGTGAAAAATAATGGTTTACATCCGCACTTCTAGTTTGTAAGGAATATCTCTCTAGAGAGATGGTACAAATGGGGGAAAAAAAATCACCAAGGCCAGAAAAAATGTATTTCAATACAAATCCCATATTTTATGAAGAGTTATGGAGAATTCTTAATCCACTGTAGTAAAGCATAAGGTATGGTGGAATAATAAGGTATGGTGGAATAACTGGTGAAATACAGTTTTAGATATCCTTATTGATGCCATTCTTACTTTAAACTATAGGAAACTATCTTTGCAACAGAAATTAAGTTATGAAACATAACAGAGCGAGAAAGAGAGTAGACACACTGTACTCAAAGTCCACTTCTTTGAAATTATTATTGGTTTTAGTGTGGTTAAGCCACAGGTGAAGTCTACAGCAAATGGAAAGTGCATACTACTGGCACAATTTGTTCTTTTTCCATAGATGTCCCTCATACATATCTGCTGTTCTCAAGTCAACACTTATGCTCAGAAAACTATGCAATGTCATGAATTGCAACACTTACTGTAACCCCTAGAGTTAGAAAACAGGTCTCACTGAACCACAGGATAATTCAGGCAGGAAGGGACCTCAGGAGGTTTCTAGCCCAACTCCCTGCCCAATGAAGGGCCAGCTCTGGGGTCAGACCAGGCTGCTCAGGGCTTGGTCCAGTCAGGGCTTGAAACCCTCCAAGGACAACTGAAGATAGGCGAAATGGGAATCTGTTCAACAAGGGAAAATGCCAGGTTTTCCACCTGGGGAGTAATAAGCCCATGCACCAGTACAGGCTGGGAGTCAATGGGCTGGAAAGTAGTTTGGCAGTAAAGGACCTCAGGGTCCTGGTGGACACCAAATTGAACACAAGCCAGCAATATGCCCTTGCTGCAAAAGCAGCCAACTGCACCCTGGGCTCCATTAGGAAGAGTGTTGCCAGCAGGTTGAGGGAGTTGATCTTTCCTCTGTACTCAACTCTGGTGAAACACAGCTGGAGCTCTGGGTCCAGTGCTGGACTCCACAGCACAAGAAAGATTGGGACTTACTGCAGTGAGTCCAGCGCAGGGTGACAAAGATGATTAAGGGAGCATCTGACATATGAGGAAAGGCTGAGAGAGCTGGGATTGTTCAGCCTGGAGAAGAGAATGCTCATGAGGATCTTATCCATGTGTATAAATACCTGATGGGAGGAGTAAAGAAGTTGAAATCAGTCTCTTTTTTGTGGTGTCCAGTGACAGGACAAGAGGCAATGGACATATATAGAAATACAAGAATGGAAGATAAAAATATTTTACTGTATTGGTGATCAAACACTGGAACAGGCTGCCCTGATAGGCTGTGGAGTCTCCATGCTTGGAGATAATTCAAAACCTGACTGGACACAGACCTGAGCAACCTGCTCTACCTGACCCTGCTTGAGCAGGAAGGTCAGACTAGACGATCTCCAGAGGTGCTTTCCATCCTCAAATATTCTGTGATTCCGCGATACAGGGATATCCTCAGGTTGTTTAAAGAAGGCTTCATCCCCCTCCTTACTCTGACCTGAAGGTCTGTAACAAACTTCCACTGGATGTGACTCTTTCTGACCTTTCCAGGAATGGCAAGGGGGCGGGGGGTGGGGTGGGGGAGGGATTATGCTACAGTAGTGTCAGGTACTGTTTGGTATAAAATCAGTAATGCCTAAAAATCAGGGGCTTGGCAGAACATACATGCAACCAGCATATTAGACAATATTTATTGTGTATATATATATTAGTTGACTTTTTAAAGTGACCTTTTTATACTAGATAGAAAGCAGTCACCTTGCAGACAGGATAGAAACAAGAAAGAAATACTCTCAGTGCCCAGATCCAGGGCGTATCATCAGTCACATTCACATTTCTTGCATAACACCAGATGATTTGCTACTGGTGCAGGAAAGGAGTCAATATCATTAAATGCTGGAAATTGCTAGTTTCAAGTAGACCTATCAAAAGAATTTACATACTTCAGCTATATCAATGTAACTGGAGAGCTAATTCCGTAATAGAGAGAGTCTTTGGAAGACTGTTGCCTTTGTGAGCCTCCCTTCTTGGTGCTTGGAACATGTGTAAGGGATTGTAGTTGAGAGAAATGTTGCACACTAGTATGAAGAATTATGGTCTGGTCACCTTGAGTACAGAATCTGTTTATGCATATCTGCACATGCTGTCCGGTCTTGCCGTGTGACTCAATACCATGAAATATGACAGTGTAGTATTCTGAATATGGATGCTACTGTTGATTTCACAGAAACAGTACCAGTGCTCACCCTACCTAATAGTCCTGAATTACAGTCAGCCACATCCAAACTACCCAAGGAAGTGGCAGAGAGCTTTTCCATGTAGCGCCTTGCTGTATTGTGACTATTGCGTACTCTGGTTTATCATTTTATTGTCAATAATTACAGAAAATTTAAAAAAAAATGTATTTGTTTAAAAAACATGTAGGGGAATATTTTATTTTCTGAATGAATGAGTAACGTTAGCACAAATCTGGAAGCTGTTGTAACTTTTAAAAGCTCATACATTAAAGAAAAAAACCAAACTTTGACTTTAAGTGTTACTTTAATTCTTCTGTGTTTTATCGTTAAACATACACGATGCCAGAAGGCAGTTTGAATGTGGCTGAAAATTTTAAAACCAGGGTGGTCAATTCTCAGAAAAACAAGATATTCTGTGTGAAGTCAGCCCTCTTGAACTTGTGCCTCAATGCCAGCAAACCCCAGGTGGGGTAATTATTCCCAGTGAGCTGTGAAGAATCAGTATGGGAATTTCACTGCCAAAAGCTGATTTTAGGAAACTCAAGCAGTCATAAACCATTCCCTTCTGGCTTTAGGTAAGCCCTGAATTTTTCAGTTAGGTTTGTAAAGTAGCCTACAGTAGATACTACATAATATTGCATAATACTCTGTTCATAACTGAAGTCAACTGAAATTAAACTACTCTTAGAAAGAACCCTTTCAGCGGTAAGCCAAAAAAAAGGACATGTCTCTGAGCTGTGGACTGCAACATATCTACAAACTCACCCTAAAGATTTTCTTTTGACAATGTGATTTCATAAATAGTAATTAAATCTTAATTAAAGCTAGGCAGGTTCTTTCTGATGCCATTAAAACCCCATCAAATTACAGAATAATTTGTAAATATTTGTTTAAAAGTCATAACAAGTTCACATGACACAGAATTCTATTATGGGATTGCCATAATCATCTTCAATCGTGGAAACTTCTCCAGGATGTAGAGTGCAGAATCATGTGTCATCTACCCCAATTCAACATTTTCCACAACAGTTTTATTCTATGTCGATCAGTGTAAGCTTGCATAAATATGAGGCTTTTTTTTTAGTAATAATGAGGGTTGCCTGAAACAGATAAGGCTGCCCTTCCAGTTTTGTATTTGAGATAATTTAAGAGGTTGGTAGAAGTGGTCTGATTAAGTGTGGCTCTAATCAGTGAACCTGAGCATATATGGATGGGGCTGCAGTATAGCTCAGCAGAGTTTGCATGTGACTCTGTAGTTCAGTATCTCTTAAGCTCTCTGCCTTCTGCAAGCTGCTTTCAGTAACGTGCTCCACTGTGATGGATGGGAAACCTGAAACGTTATCATCTGAGTCATACTGCATTTCAAAATCTGGTATTTAGAGCTGGTCACTACTGAGATCTGTTCTCTAATGGGTAAGAAGCATCTCATTAGTGATCTGGTTTCCTTAGTGATCTGATAATGAGGCAGGCAAATGATTCTGATAGTTTTTCAATACTGGCATCATTCATTGTGATATTGACAGTCCAACCCTGAGCAAGGAGACATTGAAGTGTTTGAATTTGCAGCGTTTGAATTTACTCCTGATGATTAGACTTTCCTGTCACCTTTGGAATATACTATCCCACAAAAAAAAACCCTATTAAGCTATAGAACCACTGGCCTGGGTGCTAAGACTGTGAGCATGTTATAGTGCCTTACTTTCACAGAAGACACAGACTGAAATGGAGCCCCTGATGAATGACTAGAGGCAGCTTGAAAATCTATAGTAGTCCCACTGGCAACATTAATCAACAGTAATTTCTGTGGCAGTCTGGCACGCAACTAAGTGAACATTCATATATATTTTTGTAACACCACATGCCGCTGGCAAATCTACGTTATTAATAGAGCTCATTGTGAAGGAACCATTCCACAGCAGATGCTTCCTTAGCACAACAGATTTAAATCTTATCAAATGCCACCTTGCAAACTATGCTTACCTAGATTGCCCATTTGTCAAATTTTCTCATAAACACCATTATACTTTCTTCCAGCACAGTCTTTATGCACAGGAAGTACTCCCTGTAAGAAAATTAGAAGCCCACACTATCAATCTTCTTTTAATCTCTTTTCAAAATACAGCTACATTATGATCAGTGTAAAACACTCAGTGATGAGTACATGGTGGCTATAGAGGTTGCTGTAGTCACTGATTGCTGAGCTGCATTTAATCCTTATTTCCTTTAACAATCCTCACACTGTGCTAGGAGGGATGCTCTTTTGGACAGGGACCATCTTTCTGCTACTTGCTCCAGCATGATGTCCTGATGTTATTTCAAAAATAAATGCTATTACTGTCTGCCATTGGATCAAAATGAACAAATCATTTGGTCATTTTGTCATGTGGGCTATCCATGTTTTTTTTTTCTTTATTTTCCTTTATAAAAATAATTTGGCAGTGTTTATGGTATCTAATGGGAGCGACCGAATGTGAATATTTCCAGTTCTATCAGAACTGTGGTACACTGCACTGTTGGATCAATACAATCCATCATATCAGTCTTTCCTGTCTTATTTGGTTTATTCTTCTATTCCAAATGGATTGGTTATGTCATTCTTAAAAAACACATTTTCATGACATATTTTTAGAAGATTATGTCATAAGAGCACTAACATGACATTTAAATTAAGCATAGCCCATATTTTACCTGCCCTTTTTATCACCAGTTAAACTGAGACACGAGGAAAGGAATAGGGGTAAGACAACCCTACATAGCAAACTAATGACAAAAGCACTAGGGTAAATCTTATTTTAAGTCTGTAGAACAAAACCAGATTATGTGATACTAGGAAAAGATTTGATGCCTAATGCCCTTTGCACCTTCAGCAGGTATCATAAGATTGTACCGAAGGACTTAATTATATACACTAGTATTCATAAAGACACTGGAGACCTTGTAACACTCTAGGATCACATTCTGCAGCAGGGCTGATTGCTTTCTGCAGTGAATTTGTGGCAGTGATAACAAGGCTTCATAAAAGTCACCATTTGCTGTGAAAAATCAAAGACCCAGAAGAAATGTAGAGCAAGAAATATGGTGAGAAATGTGTCAGTGTTATTAAAAGTAGAGCCATGGGATCCTGGAAGAAATTGCCTGGCAAGAAAGCACATAAACCTTTTGGAGAACTTAATAGAAGCCAAGGGAAGTGTTAAAGAAATTAGGACAGTAAACTGAGGTTAAAAAAGAAGAGAAAGAGGCAATTAAAAAGAGAGCAAAAGCAATGAAATGGAAAGCTATGTTCTCTAGTTTGTTCTAGTTGTAACCAGAGTAAATTGGATGCTCAGCTGTACTGTGAACATACTGCGATATCTTCAGAAAACAAGCTTTAAGTCTTCTCTGTTGCAGTTTAGACCAGCTTTGATCACTGAGGTGATGGGATAATTTGAGACTATATCAGGTTACGGCATATGCTTTGGGCATCCATTTCTGTTAGCTAGTAAGGGTCTGGGGGAGAGTTGACTTCAAGGATGATGAGAGTCATCAGTCACCACTCCAGGATTAGAAGCTTCCAGTTTATGGGACCATATACCATCCAATATGAAGAAAATTAACATATAGACGGTTCTATAATTCATCAGCTAATCTGCTGTATTTGTTTAAGATTACAAAAAATATTTTAGAGAACACTACTGTTTCAGATGTCTCTGGTTCTTTCCAGGCTGGCTGTAACTTACATATGACATCTGTAAAAAATATCTGTTCTTGGACAAAATGTCCATGCTAGTCTACCACCCCCATCAGTGCAATCAGTATGATAATGTTATTTCCTGTTTTGAAGACCTCATTGGGAATGGTTGGAACTATTCCCCACTGGTTTCATTTTGGTCTCTTGGAGAAAATGTAAAGGAGAGGGAATATTTTCTGCTTTGGAGGCTGGTGGTAGTAACAGATGAAGGGAAGCAACCTGAAACTGTAATAAAGACCATATTTAGTCCTTTTACTACAGGCATTTGCCTGTAAATTGTTGGTAGAGTTCAGTCTCAGAATGTTGTTTCATTAACTTCAGTTTCTGCATATAGCAATACTATTGTGCAAGGATCATTTCAATTCTGTTATGTCTACTGAATACAACATTATTGTCTGGGCTTACTATCATCACTTCGACATTTACCATTTCAAATCCAAATTACTAGAGACCACTTTGCAGTAAGCCCTGTACTAAACAATTTCAGATCCTGCTGACGAGTGAGAATGCAGCAGCCTGTTATACAAGCCTGTTATACAAGTGCTAGATGGGGAATTAGGGCAGGATTTGCTGAGGTGGGGAGAGGAAGAAGCAGCTGGCTACAGACTATTAGCTGCCTCCAGTGCCTTGTGTGCTGTGTCAGACTCTATAGGAGAGGCTGCATCACTTTGTGAGTCTTTTTTTTAGCATTGTAGTTGCATCTCACCCATGAATGGTACCAGCCACATATTGCATTTTTGAGAGGAGGCTGGCTGAGTCATTGATTTCTCCCTGCCTCCTCAGAAAAAGTCAGGAGCCAAAATTGCATATGCCTGGTCCTATGCACTTGAAAGACCGCCTTTTTTTGCTAATGCAGTGGCAAAGGGTGTTCCTTGAGATTAGCATCCAGCTCTCTTAAGGCATCTGCCTTTCAGAAGCTGTTCTCTGGCTTGCTGACATTCAGATCATGATGTAAAACGCCACCTTTCCTCTAAGAAGACAGGAAAGGGAATAACATAGAGGCTGTTGTTTCTTCAGGTTGTACTTTTGATTCTTTTCAGGACAAACTTTATGATGTTCTCTTTTTAAACTGAAGGAAGAGTGGATAGAAATGTGTACCTGCATAATACCCTTTGAGTTTATAAATAATTTCAGAATCCTGCTATGTGGCCTCATGGACCTAGCACTAACCTTATGATCTTCTCTAAGGGACTGCTTCAGCTCTGGAATAACTGAATGGGATTTAGACTTTAAGTCTGAAGAGAGCTTTGCTTGATATCATTGCATTGCATGTCCTGTCTGCTGTGACTTTTGTCTGCTTTTTTTTTCTGCCTTGAGTTTAGAACAACCTTACACTCAACTAAAAATCTAAGGTGACACTGAAGTACTGAGGTGAACACATGAAAACTACGAAACCAGAAATAAACTGAGAATCCAAGTAACCAGATTGCTTCTTAACTCTTTTATACCCCATGACTCCAATATTTAAACAACCTTTAGTCTTTAATACAGTTGTAGCAAAACTCCTATACAAAATATGAAAATACTATTAACTCTATTTTACACAGAAGGAGGAGAAGCAAGGAAGGGTAAATGGCTCAGTCATAATCACAGCAGAAGTCAATGGCAGAGCAAAGACTTGAAAAAAGTCTTCTCATGTCCTGGACAATACATCCCACACAACTGTCTGTGCTTGGAATAATTGCAACCCAATTGCCTCAAAAAGTTTAAGATTTGCATATTCCAAAACAAGATTAAAAACTACAGCTGGGACCCCCTTGAATATAAAACTTTTGCAGGAATGAGAATTATTATTTTTTTTTAATGAATCCTGAAATGAATAAAACATTCTTACAAGTGTATTTTTTAATATTAGCTTTAAATTCATAAAACTCCCTCTTTCTCTTCCTAAGAATACATTAATGCAAAGGAGAAATGCAAGACCCATGAGGCTAAAAAAGGAAAGATGCTAAAGTGTACTTGAATGACAAGTTTTGCACCTGGAAAACTGCTGTAAGAATGTGGGCTGCCTGGCTGTTGTTTTAAGATTTTGTATTTGTTTCTTTTGTAGGATGAGATAAAGATGTGAAGGAAGAAAGGGAGCTTACCTGTAATAGGAAAAAATATTAACCTGTGTTTAATTTTCTCAGTAACTCTTTTTTTTTAAGTTCTCAAAGATTCTAATTTATCTCCATGGTTTTGGAGGTGCCAATAGAGGGTAGTGGAGTGACACTTGGCAAAGATGGAGTCACACTGTGTTTTGCTATTGACAACAATGGGAACAGGAGTGAGACTTTCAGGTTACATGAAGATTAGGAATGGAAAAGCACTTGTCAGTTCCCACCTTCATAGCGTGCCCTGATTGCCTCTGAATTGCAATGTGGCAAGACCCGAGTCTGTACCAAATTCCCTGACACTCTCCCTCTCTTTCCTTGTTTCCACTGAAATGAAATGAGATGTAAAGACTGGAAGGGACCCATTCTGTACATCAAGTCACTGGTGAGACAAGTAACCAAATCTTTGAGATTGAGCAAATTTCTGGATTCAGCTTTAGCTTGTTTTCTGCTGATCTCAGCATGCGTATACAATACACAGATTAAAACAACACATTTTGCAGTGAAAATCTGAAGCTGTGAAACGAACATTTGATCAAAATCTGGCCCCATAAGAAGACTTCTTTCTCCTTCTCCTTCTCCTTCTCCTTCTCCTTCTCCTTCTCCTTCTCCTTCTCCTTCTCCTTCTCCTTCTCCTTCTCCTCTTTCTCTTTCCCCTTCCCCTTCCCCTTCTTTTTCTTCTTCTTCCCCTTCCCCTTCTTTTTCTTCTTTTTCTTCTTTTTCTTCTTCTTCTTCTTCTTCTTCTTCTTTTTCTTCTTCTTCTTCTTCTTGAAAAAAAAAAAAGAAAAACAAACAAATAACAAAACCAAAATAAATCTTAGCTGTTATTTGTTTGTATGGATTGGGACAGGTTTTTCTGCTTAAGCAGTACCCTTATCAGGAATGTTTAGGAGGCCAGTGTACACTATGCAATAAGAAGTGCAGGAATGGAAAACTTTCCTCATATTTTTAGCCAGGCTGCCTAAAGAAAAGGAAGGACCAAGCTCCCTCACCACTCCTTGCTTTAATCCCCAGGTTCCAAGAGATATTATCCAATTAAAAATATAATCTTTCTCTCAAATCCCTTGTGTACAGAAGTTTAGTTAAGGAGCTAACCCCTTAGAGGCTATATAATTTACTCCCACCTTACACTTGCCTATCAATAAGTTACTGTGCAGACAAGCAAATGAAGCTGTGGAAGACAATGCTTTATCATACAAGGTAATAAACCAGAAATGCTCAGGAAAAGATTGAAACACATTTCTCCTTTTTATTTGTGTAAACCACTCCTAGCATTTCTTAGCACTGTTTCTATGTCTTGCTTGTTCTTTGCCCAAATTTTATCAGAAAGTGTAAAAATAAGTCAAATACATAATACATGCTGATTTTATAGCTGTTTTTCAAATTTACATCACACTAATTTCCTAACAACACTGAAAAGAAACCCTAAAAACTACCTTAAAATTAAAGAAGAGATAAAAATAAGAACTACATGTTATAAAAGGTAATTGAGGGATACAACTGTTTCAGATTGCTGAATTTAAAGAGGCAGTCCTTTCCTCTTTTTTACTCATCTCAGGGCATGATGGGGAGAAACTAGAGAAGTAGGTAGAACAAGTTAGTATCTGTACTAAGAAAGGAAAGGATGGGTATCTGATGTATGTCATAACATGACAAAAATCTCTGGCTTTCAGTGGATAATGAACTGATTATAACACTGTAATTTATTTCTTTCAAATTAGATGTAAAGCTGTAATATTTAGTTGCTGCTGATTCATTTCCATGGTAGGTCTGAGTCCTGGGGTCCTACCTGAGTGCCTTTTAGCTGGAATGGTAGTGGAAGTGGGAATCAAAAGCTGTCTGAAATACACAGCTAGCCAAGTCAGCGCTCAGGTTGGTGAAAGGAGATGGGGCTACAGCAGTGAAAGCACCAGCTGTCAAGCGGTACTGCTGCTAATTGAGACGTCTTCTTTCCTCTCCCTCTAAATTGCTTAGAGGCAATTTTGTTAACTGATATTTGGAATTATTCCTTCTCGGTGACAAAGGATGGTGTGAAGACCACATAGACACTTCCAAAAATGTTGGGGATCTTTCCATAGTAGAAAAAGGAAACAGCCAGCCTCTTACTTCTTTTAGCTGAGCTCAGTTTCTGAAAAAGCTTGGATAATTTTCAAACCCTGTTTCATTACATTGTCACGCTACAACAACAGTTTTAGACTAAAATCAAAGTAATGAACTATTTAGGCAAGCATCCTCCACAGTGGTACAGCCACATATAGCTTGAAATAGACAAGTTCATAGCCACGAGATATCAGACCTGCAACACCAGCACATGAAAGATAGTAGGAACTAACTTTCAAAATAACACCTTAAACAGGCTTAAGCCATTGAAAGTAATGCAGGTTGCATCTAGTTTTAGGCTGGCTAAGACAATTAAAGAGTGATATGTAACAGCAATGTAGAAAATGATTTGATGTATCTTTCCTGATGACTATTTCATTGTTCTGCTGTTGGCACCAGGTACTGCTGTATTTATATGTTGCTCCTCAGTCCAGTTAATACTTACCCCATTCACCCACATCTTCTCATAATCATGACTACCCACCAGGTATTACCCAGTTGCCTTCCATTTCTACAAGTGTACACAAGTGTTCATTTCTAAGTTGTGATTACTTTAATCATTTGTCCTGGAATGATAAATTGGATTTTCTAAGCTCTTATTACTCATACAGGGAAGGTCCACCTACCCCATGTGTGGGTAGAGCTTCCCAAAATTACTATTTAAGAACAGCTTAAATCACCTATGATTTCCAAAATGATGGCATTCAGAGCTTCTAATAGTTCATGATGTGGGGGGATCTGACTAAAAAATCTACTCCATTGTTGTCTACTGTAGTGCCTGTTTTATAAACTTTAAGAGTTAAACTGTTTTCAGATCTATGGATTTTTAGCTACGCTTTGACAATGTGTGGTGACATGTGAAATTGACTTTTTTTTGGAAGGGAAGCCAGCTGCTTTTTGAATGAGAAGACTAAATAGTAGCAGAAAAGATGGATTTAAAGGCAGTCAGTTGTTGTTGATGGTCTTCACCACACAACAACTTCCTTATGAGAGACTCAGGAGGGTATAGTGAAAATTGAAGAGAGAAAATACTCTTTTCATCCTGTTTTCTTATTGCTTTTACAGCTAGTTGGTTATAATTTTCTTTTCTCTTTTCCCCTTTAATGTACTGTGAAGTATCTTCAGGTGAGTGATAAAATAATATTTTCTACTTCTCTTTGTGCATTACATTATTTGTCCCCTTGGGATTTCAGCATAAAAATTAAATGTTTTCCTGAGTAGAAGAGAGGGCACTATTCTCATAATTTGTATTTTGTAATTTATACTGCAGCATTTTCTGTATGCAATACCTTATTACTTATTAAGAACAAATAACGATCATGCATGGCACTTTTTCTCACACGGTGTTGATAGGAAAGTAAAAAACCCTTTCAAAATAACAAAACATTTGTTTTTCCCCCATTGCCTCTTCGCACTGCCAATAAGGAAGCTCTTATCCAAACTTTTGCTCAGAAATAGGAAACTAAACTCCAAAAAGGTTACAAAACTTACCCAAATATTATCAAAGATAAAAGTTACTCCCAAAATAAGAATTCCAAATCTGAGACAGGTTTTTCTGACTCCTCAGCAATCTTTCTTTTTACAGGGAACAATGAGCCCAGACCAATCATGACAACACTGCCAGGCTGGTATTACCAGACTGCAAAGGAGAAAAGAAACCACTATGAAATGGCATACAGCAGTTCAGACTTCAATTCTAATCAATCATATACAATATTCTAGATTTATAGCAAACTATGCACTCCAGGACTATTATCCAGTGTAGGAAGCAAATAAAGTTAGCAGTAAGTAGGAAAAAAGAAGCACTAAATAAAACTCTGTTTTCCGAGAAAAATTAGGTTTTATCTATTTATCTGTTACTCTGACATCTTTCTTTCCAAAATGTGCCGTGCTTGCCAAACCGTCATTGATGGTTTTATTCTCACAGATTCAATACTGTGTTTATTGAAGTTTTGATGCCAGCATTTCTCAGTTCCATACCACCATAAAATTTGGTTCAGCTGAAACCCACGTAATAGGCTGCATCTTAAGGGGAGTGAAGGGAAAACGCTCCATGGAATTCAAACAAACACATTTCTTCCTTTGTTGAAATGACCGTTATGAAATCCCACTCGCACATATTCAACAGTGACTTTCAAAATGTGCATCTTCTGTCTTTATTTATTTTTGGTGTTTTCTCCAGAAGATGTCTGGAAACAGTGCTTATATTAAACACAGATGTCAGAGTGCCAATGCTAGAGAATCTGTCTATGAACAATCAAAAACTATAAAGATCATAAGGTTTGCAACAAAGCTGAGCATAATATTGCAGCAATAAATCTTAATTTGCAAAGTTTACTTTTTTCTTTTGACTCATATTCCACTTCTCATTTTGCTTGTCTATGAACAAAAGAAGAAAAAAAAAAGAAGAAAAAAAAAAGACAGTATTGTGCATCCACCCAGAAAATAGAGCCAAACCCAGAAGACTCCTTTGCTTTGTGGTGTGGATGAATCTGGGACAATGTAATATTCGGATAGCAATGAAAAATCATATTTTCTTGATGAGTTTCCATAGCTAATATAAAAAGGCAAACAATTCTTGCAGAAACTTTGTTTTACAGTGAAATCTTCTGTGTTGTAAATCCTCTGTGTACAAAGGTTTATGAGATATATACTTCGTATTATTTTTTTACAGTGCTTAAAAATCCCAGTCAAGATCAAAATTCTCTGTCAGGTGTTACATAAACAACCATACAAAAAAAGGTCAGATACTTACCCTGAAAAACCATAACAATCTGGTTTTTTTCTTATTCTGTATGTCAATAATTTAAAGACAAAATGAGACATATTTATTGAGTACTGAGTATTGAGTTATGCCCTGAAAGAGTGGTTTAGCAGCTCCCTGACAGCTTAATAAATTGAGAAAAATCCATGCTTTTGGGGGGAATAGAAGAAGGAGGTCTACTTCTTTGTTCAGAGGACAAACTTCATCCTACTTGAATATTCAGTCGCTGTGATATAATTATATTGTAAATATAATGGACACCAATAGTTAAAAGGCAGAAGGAGGCAGAAGTAGTTTTTCATGCTATGTACTGTTAAGCCACCAGTTGATGAGCCTTTGATGATGAAGGTATTTCTTGCTTATTTCCTTTAATGGTGGAGGCATTGTTTATGAAAAGCACATCTCCTGAACTCACATAAATGGAATATTTTGTGGGAGGATAGACTGCTTGTTTAAAAAAAATGCTCATTTGGGATCTTAGCCTACACCGCAGTATTTTAATGGAGGCTAAGCCTGAGCCCAATGCCCAGTTCATTATAGTATTCCTCCTCTCATTTAAGTTAATGGCAAAAAGCCGCCTTGACTTCAGGAAAGTAAGGTCACACCTCAGGTGGGATGCATATCACTCAGACACGTAAACCTTTCCTCAGCGCACTGAGTCACAGCAGACTTCTGAGTAGCTCATTACAGACCCAGGGAGCATTCATGCTTCAGCATGTTACATGCCATGCAGGACAGCTAACTCGCCTCCACCTGCCCTGTCTGTGAGAAAGTTAAGAATCCTGTTCCCTCGCTTGAGCAATCAGTCTTGAAGATTGACTTCAGTCTGATGCAGGGCATATTCTGTAACTATGGAGTCACAGAAATTGTTCAAAGCTGTAGGAAGTGCCTGATTTTTATTTTTCTATGTAAAAAATGTCTTTGACTTGGCTTCTGAAGCT
Source organism: Pygoscelis adeliae (assembly GCF_000699105.1). Lineage (NCBI taxonomy): Eukaryota > Metazoa > Chordata > Aves > Sphenisciformes > Spheniscidae > Pygoscelis > Pygoscelis adeliae. The sequence goes on along the minus strand of NW_008825619.1, from coordinate 2,979,957 downwards.
CTTTGAGTCCTGTTAGCAGAGTTTTATAAACAAAGACATAACTTTCTCTTTGTTAATTACAAAGAAAGCATGAAATAGAGAAAGCTCCTGTATTATAGAAAGAGCTGGAAGTTGTTCCATCATCTGATGCAGTGTTTTTTACTTAAAGCAAGGCAGCCAAATCCTGACTTTGCCTAATGTGGCAGTAAGGGCCTCATTTAAGTCTTTTCTCTTGTATAGCATAATCCAAAATTAACGTGATTTATCATACAGACAGTGAGATTTAGCTACCATTAAGCACCTATCACACACATCTAAGTATAGTCACCCTAAGCTCATTACATAGTTAAATGTAATAATCATGTTCAGCACATAATCAGCACACATTCAGTTACAACGTATTGGTTAGCCCCATTCATTTTTACCAGATGTGAAGGCAACCGATACAGCAGGCGACACCAACATGAGGGCAAGTGAACCACAGCCTTACTTTCCACTGCCTGCAGTGGAAGCTTCGACATCCAGTTCACGTGTGGTAGACACTTATGTTTTACATACCCAAGTTTCATCTGGCTTAATTGGGAGCTGAATTTTACCGCATTTATATAGCTAAACTAGATCTGATTTTAAAATAGGTCAGTCTCTTAGCAATTACACGGCAGATGAAAGTGGGAGTGGACATAATGCTCCATAGATTGTTTCTAGACTAACACTGGAAGCATACACACACCTGTACTATAATTCCTCAGTCAGGAAATATGAGCCTTAGCCTGCATAAGCCTGGTTATGAACCTTAGGAATATATTTGCTCAGCTAGCCATCATTTCAATTTTCACTGTTATTTAACAAGCCAAATTAAAGCTAGTGCTACGCTGCAACCCAGGCCCTACATCAGTCTGAACGGGAGACAGACTTGTACCATGGAGTGCTAGAAAATGACGTGGGGAGTGTTAAAAGCAGAAGACAGTGCTAGTAGAGTCACTTTAAGCTTCTTAGTCCTGTTGTTAAATCAGTACATGTTATAATACCTGATGCCTTTGCTGAACAGGTGGAAATATGAAAAGATATAGAAGTGGAGAATTTTTCATTAGACTCTTTTAACCTCAAAAAGGTCTCTAATTTTAGAGCTACACTTCATAATCCCACATTTTCCTCATTATTGACATTACTGGCATATTGCTGCATGAATAAAAACTTTGGTTTTTATTACAAAGGTATCCACTGTTTTTATTCTGGCTTGCTGGTTTTTACCCATTTATGAAAAATATTTTGGTTACTATGTCATTTCTTACAAAAAATGAGGAAAATGCACAAATAAGTATTGCATAAATTACGTTTTGGCTGCTTTTTGTACAACCTCACTCTCACAGGTATTACATGCTCCTCATTATGTTTTATCATTCCATTGCTACTCTTGCCACAGTTCACTAGGACAAGGTTCTAAATTATTTTTAATTTTTTTATTATTATTATTTTTTTCAGCAACTCTATTATCAAGTACAAGAAAGTACCTATTATCAAGGTACGTTCTGATGGTGAGGTTTCAGGTGGCAGTCAGTTTTGTATTTTAAACTTCAATTATCTGAAACTGGAAAAATTAGAGACTCCATTTTTCTGCCCTTCTTTTATTGTACAGTTTTTTGATTAGACAAGAGTTGTTGGGTCATTTAAAATCATAGAATCATAGAAACATAGAATATGTCAAGTTGGAAGGGAACCTGTAAGGATCATTGATAGATTATTGCTTTTGATTGTTCCATTTGAAAATCCTGGGAAAAGGATTTTTGAAAAGAAAATATGTAAATGGAAGAAATTACTGATTTCTTCTCTTGCCTAGAACAATACATCTAGGTATGGAACTTGAGGAAGACAATGTGCCTTTAAACACATCTTAAAGATCTCTACCGTATATATGGTGGATGAAGTTGCTAAGCCACTATGCATTGTATTTGAGAAGTCGTGGCAGTCCGGTGAAGTTTCCACTGACTGGAAAAGGGGAAACATAACCCACATTTTTAAAAAGGGAAAAAAGGAAGACCCGGGGAACTACAGGCCAGTCAGTCTCACGTCTGTGCCTGGGAAG
>NW_008825619.1:2975281-2977177 GCF_000699105.1 Pygoscelis adeliae | reverse complement strand
AGTACTGCGTCCAGCTCTGGAGCCCTCAGCATAAGAAAGACATGGACCTGTTGGAGCAGGTCCAGAAGAGGGCCACAAAAATGATCAGGGGGATGGAACACCTCTCCTCTGAAGAAAGGCTGAGAGAGTTGGGGTTGTTCAGCCTGGAGAAGAGAAGGCTTCGGGGAGACCTTATTGCAGCCTATCAGTACTTAAAGGGGGCTTATAAGAAAGATGGGGGCAAACTTTTTAGCAGGGCCTGCTGCGAGAAGACAAGGGGGAATGGCTTTAAACTAAAGGGGGGTAGATTTAGACTAGATAGAAGGAAGACATTTTTTATGCTGAGGGTGGTGAAACACTGGCACATGTTGCCCAGAGAGGTGTTGGATGCCCCATCCCTGGAAACATTCCAGGTCAGGTTGGAGGGGGCTCTGAGCAACCTGATCTAGTTGAAGATGTCCCTGCTCATTGCAGGGGGGTTGGACTAGATGACCTTTAAAGGTTCCTTCCAACACAAACTATTCTATGATTCTATGATTCTATATTTTTATTTTAAAATTTTATTTTCTTCCTTTTTTCCATATTATAAACATCAAGATAAGATCATAATGGCATATCATTATTATTGCTATCTTCATCTATTATTTTTTATAGTAGTACTGACTGTATTCTTCTCTGTATCTTTAACTGCCTGTAAATTATCCTCACTACAGTGTAGATATTAATACCATTGAATACTTGTCATTGTGTAAAATAAAACAACAAAGAAAACATGATTATATAGTTATAATGATTTTAAAACAAGAGCTTCTCATCTAAATATCAGATTTGTTTTCTTTAAGACCCTTTTGGGTAAAATACTAATTTTATGTGCATGGTATTACCTATTCTATTGAAATAATTTCAGACAGCTTTTTCAAAAGCAAATTGTCTAGAGTAATTTTTTGCTACACAGAAATATATTTTGAGAATTAATAGAGAATATTCAGACATTCATAAATCTTCAAAACAAATCTGAAATCTTCCTTAGTGTTTAAAACATCTAAAGAGAGGTAGTCGTTCTCCAAAAAGCGATTGCAAAAATGACAAATCAACCAGTCTTGAGCTTAAATATTGGAGCTCAGAAAGTTGAAAAAGAATGACCTATTCACCTGAAGATTCAACAAGCTTGATCTGGAAAGCACCTTGGTTTTCTGCAAGGATACAGAAGAGATGCAGGTAGTTTATTTAGGAGGTCTAAATTCTGTTCTCCATTTTGCCTTTGCATTTTGCCTTTGCATTGCTGGGTCATGTTGATTAAGCTGCTGCACTCTTCAGTGTGTCTGAGTCTTTCTGCTCCCATGGGTTTTTTCAGTCTATAAGACACTTGAGGCCAGGAGGTTCAATTCTCATTATTAGAATCAGGACTTTCAGGTAGTGTTGTGGTAAAATATGTCATAATAACTTGGTTCCAGCACTTTGGGCACACACTCAAGCTGAAGGGTTTCCTGTCTGTGGCTCCAGGCTGGCCGCCGTTGCAGCTGTGCAAGTCCCTGGCCACCCATCTTACCAGCCCTTATCCTCACCCCAACCTGTGGGCTGGATCCTGGCCAGACCTTGGTCCTCCCCACCACTGCAGCTTTGCTGGGCAGTCGCGGGGCTCTGGGCTGGCCCCGGTCACCATCCCCATCCCAGCCCTGCTCCTTTGCTGGGTGAGCTCCTTTGCTCCTTTCCTTCCCTGCTCCTACATGGCAAGGCCTGCCTGGGGAGGGCAAGGTCCTGCACCCCATGACTGCTTTTGGCTCCCAGCTCCCTCCAGCAGGGTGGCCATCCTTCGCGGTGCCCTGACACTTTGGTGTTTTTTTACAATCTCATCTTTACTTAGAACTAGATGCCAAGTTACTTTTAACAGCTTAAAATGAAGCATGTTGGAGAATG
>NW_008825619.1:2972977-2975258 GCF_000699105.1 Pygoscelis adeliae | reverse complement strand
GGTGAAGCTAAATCAGTGGTTGATTAGTCAAGTTACATTTTTCATTATCACTTAAGTTATGATTTTAAATAAGCTATATATCTGTGCTGCACTGTCGATACTGAAACACTAACGGAAACGTGTCCCTCTAGTCCAGTGAATATTAAAAACAGAACTAAAAAATCTTGTTCACTGTCATCTTTCCAGCTACGAAGGAAGCATGATGGCCAAGCCAGGGTGCTGTCATTTTCAGACCACAGACTGTTGAAGAGTTATTGATCTGTTTTTTTTTTTATTCTGTATTTGTTGCTGGCTTTTATTTTGTATTCCATATTTTTATTATTATCATCATTATTATGGGGACAAAAAAAAAAGGGGAAACACAAAGATGCTGATAGTGCTAGAAATGATTTCTCAGTCCCTAATGTTGACAATATCGTATCCTCTAAAAACACAAGATTGGAAGAAATACCTCAGCACTGAGTCCCATCTTCTGTCATCCCAGAAGTGATGCATTTAAGCTGTAAAGCTCCTCAGAGCCTCTGGTCTGCATCCTGCTGCTGCCCCACGTACTGCTGACTATAGGCCACATCCGCAAACTAAAAAATACATTGTAATATGCTAGATAAAGAGGAAAGGGGATACGAAAGATTTTTCCAACAACAATAACGGGGGGTTTAACTGAAAATTCTGGATGGTCTGAAGAGGTGGACTACACTGCAGGAAAAAAAGCAGAAAAAATACAGGCTCCAACGCTACCACTTAAGAAGAGCAAGGATATCTCTAACTGTAGACAGTTTCCAGTGTTTCAGAGGAAGGTAAAATAAATATATGAAATATTGCTAAGATAAATATTAAAATTATGAAAAAGATTCCTGAATGAGGCAGATTATTTGTGAAAACAATGAAGTAAGTGATTGAGATAGTAAAGGCAATAGTACAAACATATACCATCAGGAAAAAACAATTTTATGGTCTTTCAAATCCTTCTGGGAACACCAGTGACATATTGCTTTAGCTTACTACTCAGGACCACCCTTATATACACTTACAGTCTCTTTTATCTGTGGCTATAACTACTATCATCTTTGAAAGAATGAGAAAATTAAATAAAATATCTAGACACTGCAAGATTGTGTAGTAAAAACAAGTTTTGTTTTATCCATAATTTTGCAGCTAAAACAATGACTACAGCAGTTGAAATCAGTTATTATAAAAACTTTGAAGAACATGTTTTTTTCTGTAAAACAAAAAGATAAGTTGCTGTGTATCTAAACATAGAGTGGTATATTTACTTATAGTATTGCTATGTTAAGTGAACATTTTAAAATTCTAGTACATCAGTGTAAGGAAAAAAAAGAAGAGCTCCTTATCTTCACTTTCTGGAAAGGAAAAAGATGCAGAGAACGACCACCTGGCTTCTCCAAAGCTATGCAGGGAATTAAAACAGAATACTAGAAGATGTTCAGACAGAAGGTATTCTTCCTTTTTCTTCAATTCTACTATAGAAAATAGATGCAGGTTATTTTGACCCCCTAGATATTTTGCCTTGTACAGAAGGAATTATGAACATTGCAATTTTTATGTTCTTTTCAATAGAAGATGGAAGAAAAGCAGTCCTCCAAACCATATTGAAAATAATGATCATTGCAGTTAAGGTTTCAAGTGGTCAGCATCATCTTTGTCTACAGCGTGATCCACAGTGGGACCTTGTTGGTTTTTCTGGTGACAATAGTTAACGTTAAGGATTCCGAATCATAGAGAAATGAATTTTTCATGTCCTTACCCATGACTCAGTTTGCTTCCATAAGCCCTACTCTCCAAATCATTCATGCTAGAGACATGTCATTGCACTTCAGCCCCGATTTGCAATGAATCAACTGTATTCTTTCACAGTGAAACCCAGGTATGGAAGCCCCACGCAGCAGCAGCTACATTCTGCAAACACTGCATCTACAAGCTGACAACCACCTCTTAGCCAGGAGTCATGCTGTGCTCTCAGAAGGGGATAACTGGGACACTTTCCATGGGTCTCAAATCATAGTCCAACAGACACCTCATATTACCAGCCTTTTCTGAATCCTGTTCTTATATGAGTGGAATACATTTACGTTCTAAGTTATGGGTAAAGCAAAAGTCCTTCTGCCTGTGTCCTGAGCCAAAAAATGTATGGTGTTCACACTGGGCTCCCACTACCAAATCTAAATTCCAGTTGAATTAATTAGCTCATTTTCAGTAGCGTGCTACAGCATTCACGTAGTTCTTTTTCATCTTAGGGAATGAGCAAAGCAAGAAGCAGGAA
>NW_008825619.1:2928151-2972963 GCF_000699105.1 Pygoscelis adeliae | reverse complement strand
GAACTCCTATCTGCTGGCAATATACAGTGACAATGAATCCTTACATTCATGGACCACTTCAATTAAATCATCTGCAAAGGGATGTAATTTTCTCTATAAAAAGGCAGTAACTTGTAAAATAATAGACTGTCTTTTTAAATTTCTATTTTTAAATTATTTTCAAGTCTGGTCTTTTTAGAGTGTTGCTAATTAATAAAATGACTGGTCTTCCAAGACCACCCAGGAAGAGCACGTAAAGCAAATTACCACTTAATTGAAAGCAAACCTACAGCTCAACACATAGCGTAAAGTTAAGAACTCCTATATTCAATAAAGCTGGAAAACCATACATATTACAGTATTTTCACTAAGCTCACTAGCTAGGAATTAGCCTCTCAGCAGTACATTCTTGATACAACCTGGCAGGTTTGCTTTTCATTTTCCATTTTCATAATTTGATCTGAGTTTCTGGACAACTTCAAGGCTCCAAGAATAGGTTTGCCCAGTCTAGTAGCCTTATTTGCTGTAAACAAATTTCTTTGTGTTGGTAACTTTGGACATCATAATCTCCTGGAAGTACAGAAGAGGAAAATCAAAGGCTTCTCCTTGAAGAGTTGGTTTGTCAAAGTGTTACATTCCAAACAGTTCGTACTTTTATCATGTCAGAGATTTATTCCACGAACAAGGCAAATTGCAGTTATCCCTTGACATGGTGTCATGATTCGCAGGTCTGGTCTGCATTATTTTGGACTCAGTGAAAACCTTGGTATGCCTAAACTCCTTGTTATGACTTGAGAAGTCTATTTCTATGACATACAGCACCAACAGACAAGGAGAATCTCAGAGAAGATTTTTGATTGCTACAGGAAACCATTTGCCATTCAGCTGTTTACTACTGTAGACTATCATTAGGACTTTTACATATATTAAGGATTTCAAATCTGTTTAGATATGTGAAATGATCTTTGTGGCCTGAATCTAAAAATAAATAAATAAATAGATAGGTGGTATAACCTTTCAGTTGGAGGATTGCAACTCACTTTGCAACATTTAGCAAATGTATTATCTGCATAATTTGTCTTACCATCTTCTGTGTTTTCTGCCTTTTGTCGACCTCAGGTATTTGTCCACAGCTTATCTGAGGCAGCTCCGTGAGTTGAACAGTCTAATACACCATCAACAGCTGTTTTGACATTGACTAGACATTGAAAGTGATGGGCCCAGCTCTTTCTATGCCTACATACTTCTGTAAACAATACATCAGCTGAATTTAATACTTGTTAAATAAAAAAGTACTATTAAAAATAACCAAGATCCTCAAACCATTTCCTTTTTGGCATCAGTGATCAGAATTATTTATTACAAGTTTGAGCATTACCCACTAAACCATTTAATCACAATATTTTTGGCACCTATGACAGAAATAGTCAGGCATTAAATGTGAAGCTCCCTTACTTCAATGCCTGGAGGTAACTAATCACTCTGGCAAAGATCTTCTGGGTGCAGAAGATGTATATCCCACCTTCCAGTGATTAGTTTGTCAAAGCCACAAGATCTATGAATATACTTATTTAACCTGTCAAAAGGATATAGTACAGCCTGAAAAGTCATCATCAAACCTGATGTAGCAGAAAATTTCTAACTATTGATTAGATTCAGACATCCATTTTCATCTGAACTTGTACTTTGGTGCATCAATAGGTCAAGTAGCCTATGAGTGCAACCCAATAATATTGGAATCTTGAGTCAGCAAGTTAATACTGAATACCTCTGATTATTTTCCCCTAGGATGACTTTTAAAAAGAAAGGAGGATTAGTGTAAGTACAGAATAATAGACTGAGGTTGTGTTCAACCACATAATCTCTCTCCTCTTTTTTGGTCCAAGTCCTATGTGATGTACCAGGTGCAGACAGGTATTTCAAGTCTTATATTCATCATTTCTGAAACAAAATTAAACAAAAGTAAGACTCTCAACTCATTCATCCATTAAAAAAATCAGATTTTTAGTATCAGAATGACCTATGGAGTGGGAGAGGTTAAAAAAAAAGAGAAAAAGCAAATTAAAATGAGATTTAACTAAACCTGCTGTCACTTCTGTCAAGAGAAGCTTAAATGAAAAATGAAAAATAAATTAGACTCTCAACTCCCTGAAACGACTATCACTCGGAGCATTTTATTCTGAAAGGAGGAAAACTTTTCTAAGGCAAATTTTTTTCCAAACAGTGGAATAGCGTACCTACTGAGTTCACTTTGGAAAATGTTGTATAATTCATCATGCATGTCATGATAATTAGGCTGGATTTGTTGTTGTATTCCTTATTGATGATATTATTAATAGGATTTTCAGCTATTTGGTTAGATAAAATGTTTTAGTGTGTGTGATTTATTTTTACTTTACTTTTGCATTATGCATTATTGATAACCACTTCCTGCAACTTTTCCGTCATAGAGTTCCTCATAAGCAACCAAAAAAGAATCCATTTCCTTTATTTCCCCACCAACAGTAAAATCCTTTATATGTATTGCACCAAATTTCCAGAAGCAATTGGAATAGAGTCTTTAGGGAACTTAAGAAAACCAGCATTTCCAAATCTTTACATACTTGATGGGGTTACTCAGCAGGAGATACAGTGGTCATCAAAAACATGAAAAACATAACTTCTACTTATGATTTTATTAACCAGAATGATAAAATACAAGGAGTTATTTTGCTTAAGTTATGTGTACGTGTTGCATTGTTTCTAACTACAGCCAAGATTATGTAATATGATAGTTCAATAATTAAATGAATTCAAATTAAAATGGATGATATGCATTAGGGGAAGAAAAGTCTATGTGTATGTATAAAACATTATAAAACTACCTTTACAAGAAACAATTTTCACTTGTAGCAAAGTTGCCCATTTTTTATGCTGGATGTAAAGGAAAAAATACAAAGCAGTGAATGTAATTAAATAAATGTACAGAGTACTTATCTCACTCAGGAACAATAACTTGTACACTGTAGATTATATTTCTTCTCTGTGGGAGGAGTGCAGAGAAGCATCCCCACGTACTGTAGCTCACCTTCACACAAGTGTGAGAACTCGGTGGATTTCCCCTTACCTGAAAACTCCAGCACTAGGAATATAGGGCAGTATAGGCAACTGAAGGTGGATTTCATCTCATGCAGCTTTAGACATCTAAAAATCTTTGGTCTCTAGTCTACACATCCATTATCAGCTTGTCCTGCTAGAGGCCATGCAAGGAGAGAGACATCTTCTGAGGATGGTTCTTCTCACCTATTTTAAGATGGGTTGACTCCAGTTGACCCCTCCTATGAAGATGCCTGGGTGTCTCCCTGTTAACTATTGAGGGATCCTACTTCTAATATCTACAAATCCCATGTGAATAAAATGCCACTATAGTAGCTGAACCTTGTTTAAGGAAGCTGAACTTTCCTTATGGAAGGCGTTCCCCTAAATTAACTTCCAGTTCAAATAATCAACAATCTACGCTCTCTCTAAATAGTTGTCAGACTGCAAGGGTTTAATTTTTCCCTGTCCTGCTGCGGGAAAAGGGCAAGAAACCCATTCACAATGTGATCAGCTGGTGAGGGAATAATTCCTGCAGCCCCAGAAAAAACCTTCCAGGAGTAATGCAAGATATTCAGCAAGGTCCTACTGTGTTAGTCAGGGTCAAAACCATCTGAAATAAAATATACTTAGGCTGCTATGGCTTCACTATCCTTTATGCTTTACTTTATGAAGTCTGCAACTACACATTTCATTATTCCAGATAAAGCCATTACACTTCCAAGACTCAAAATTAAGTTTATCTGTGTATATAAACAAAAGTATTTTATGAATTAAAATATATCAATTTACAGATTCATATATATACACACACACTTTTAGGGATACATACACACACATATATTGATAGTGTGGTGTATTTACAGATGAATATTTTTATATGTCTTTTCCTACAGAAATCCCTGTGCATTGGACATATGCATGTGACTAAATGCTCTGTGCAGATCCTTTTCCACAGGTAAAAGCGTAACTCGGACCTAAAGATGTTTTTTTCTTATTCTGTCTAAATTTTAGGTAAGAAATAGCTTCATTCTCCTTGGAGTTGTTTGTAAAGCCCTTCTTCCTCAATTACTCTTGCTTTTATGCAATAACAATGCTAAAAAATTTTTGAAGAGGAAAGTGATACAGTAATCTTTTTTTTCTTCTTTTGATTATTGTTGACAATTACATGATTACCCTTCAGAGAAAATTTTTCAAACAACTTTTAAAGGTAGTTTTGTTTTTTCCTTAAAATTTTACCTGACTTTTACTTCCAAACTTGTTCTGTTATTTAACTAAATACACCACTGAAAAAATGGTTTGCTAATTCCAAGGTGCACTTTTTTTGGTGACGCTCATTTTACTGACAGGAACTGAGTGGGAGGACCATCCTGTAACTACCAGCATTTATTCAGCCCCATAACTTTAACTTGCAACTACTCAGGAATAAGCTGCCAAAGTTAAACCAGACAGTTTGGGCTGTACAAAAGGGGAAGAGAGAGGCCAAGGATGGAGTCTGTCTACTTTGGAACAGAGAGGAAGAGACTTTTGCTATACCATGTATTTGTGATGCAGCTTCCAGGGAAGCAGGCAGTGGCAAAAGACTGTGGAGACTGCCGAAGGCATTCTGACACAACCTGTTTGTGAATCAGCTGTGTCTTGCACAGTCACTTCTGTGAAAGTGGACCGAGCCATCTCCGGCCCAAATCTATACACCCCCGTGAATGACAGAATAAAGGACAATGCTGTTCCCTATGCATGTCTGAAGATCCTGTGGTCTGATGACTCCCTCACAAAGGCGTCTGACAGCCATAATTTTGTGCCCTAGATGGATTGAAATGGAGCTGCTTGTTTGTTTATTTATTTATTTATTTATTTGTCTATTTTGGGGAACAAATCCTTATAAAGCAGCTGTAGGCTAAACACTAAGACAAATGGCGGGCAGAGGTAGTTGTTTAGAGTAGAATCTGCACTAACATATGTCAGAAGGGCTTAAAAAAAGAATTTATTTCAGCTTTTCAGTTAGACTAATAATGCTAGCAAAGGGACTTTATTAAATAGAGAGAGAGTATGGATTTCAGAGACCATCAGTACAAGAGAATTATCAGACTGAGAATCTAAATATATTTAGGTCAAGGTTGGATTATAAATTCAGAAACAACTTCTTAATAGAGTATTTCCCTATTGATTCCTTTCCTTCTGGCTCCCACTGAGTCTGCATCTGTTCCTCCTCTAAGTAGACAGAACGTTGAATAGATGCAAATATGATGCAGTTTGTTGATTATATTCTTGGCTGTGTTTATCTGTTGGAAGTCTCACCATCAGGCAGTCAATTTAATCAAACAATAATCTTCAGTCAATGGTGATCTTTTATAAAAAATGTATCCATGGTGCCTGCTGTGTCCTGTATTTATTGAAGATGTATCTCTTCATGGGTTTTAACACAATTGTCTAAAAATGATAATCAAGAGGATTATTTGTAATAAAAAGCACTACCACATGTAACTCTTTTGTCCTGTCCCAAGACAATATAGCTTTTCTTTGGGAACAGTTAACATCCCTCTGGTATGGGCCAGAATATTATTCATTACATTTCTGACATTCCCCATGGCTATGCAAAAGCATGAACAAATCAGCTCCTTTGCCAGTTCAGTGCTTTATTCTGAGCATTGAGGTTTGTTAGTTGAGCCAACTTAAATCTCTTGGTTTAGACTCTCTGCTACACCCATGATTAAATAGGGGGGAACGCAGGGGAGTTTTCTGCCATTCCCTTTCCACTAAGAACTTCTCTAATCTTAGATAACATAGTATTTTAACCTTCATAAAAAGTGTAGGCAAGTGGATGTTAAAAAAAAGTGAAAAATCAGAGCTGTTAGTATACTCACATTAGAGGTAAAAAAACTCGTTTCCCACAGTAGTAATGGTAAGAGCTAGGGATAAGAATGAGTGTGAATTATAAAACGTGTATCCTTTTCCTCAGGTACTTTTGTGTTTATTGTTATTTTGAGGGCTTCTATCCTCTGGAAAGTCCTCCACCTTCTCCCCAGAAGCCACTACCCATAATGAAAGACTGGTTGATTTTCACCTTCCTGAGACTGAAAAGGCCAAACCCACATTTTCAACCGTCTCACTGTGCTCCATCAGGCAGGACATATGGCTGCCTGATCCTTTCTTGAAAACCCCTCAGCAATGAAGCTCCACAATGTGCCCCAGGCAATCTATTCTAATATTTCACTAGCTGTTAGGTGTTTTTGCTTAAGAGGCAGCTTTGGCTATATTTGCTACAATTTAGCCCATTGCTTTTTGTCCTATCTACACTGATACAGAGAGCAATTGTTCAATTGTTCTGCACGTCTTGTACCTGAACACCGCTGTCACATCACACATTGGTCTTTTCATCTTTAATTTAAACATTCCTGTTTCATTCAATCTTTCCTGCAGGTCAGGTTTTCTAGACCTCTCTGGAGTCTCTCCAGTAGTTTCTGAAGGTTCTTGAAGGGCTGCCAAAAATCAGAGAAATACTCATCTGAGAGGAGCAGAAAGATCATTTGTCTGTATAATATCTGCACTTTTCACAGCAGCATGACATTTGTGACTCATGTTGTTCCTGTAATCCACCATAACCTGTAGGTCTTTTTCTAAAGGATTGACATCAGCATAGTTCAATTTTTAGACCTGATTTTTTTTTTTCCAGTGTAACTGATTATACATGCCTGTGTGCAGAGCAATGTGTTCTCTGTACTGAATTACATCTTTTTCACACCAATTTGCCAAGACTGTGTTAAACTCTGTGTATATATTCCTGGCAGTCCTCCCAACCTTGGTATGATCTCCAGATTTAATAATAACATTCTGTATCAGCCAGATATTAATAAATTTATTAAGTAGAGCTGGATCAGGACAAGTCCTGAAGAAACCAGGTTGGTATACCCTTCAATGAGACAGTGAAAACATGTTCCCTGAACATGCTTGTTCCTATCCACAAGGCTTCTTGTGATAGAATAAAACTGATGCATTCAACCTTTGCTTTTCTTCCACTCAGGCCCCCAAAAAGCTGCCGGTAGGCGTCTGGTTTCACTAGGCTATCCACTAAGCTACCTCAGGTAATTGATATTTTCAATAACATTCATGTCAGAATACAATTTTCCAAGTATTTAAAAGTGGGACTTTTTTAACTATACTACAATATTTAATTTAAAAAGCCACAGAAAAATAATATCTTTTTAAAAGTTGCATTACATAAGAGGAAATAAACGTAATTTACCTTTTTCTCAAGAACAGTAAAAAAGATTATATTCACCTACTTCTTTTCTCCCTTTTGTGTCTATGCAAGTGATACTTATAACTGATACTATGTTTGTGTTAATACCATCAGACAGCAGATCTGCAGAGACTATAGTTCCTAAATAAGTCATGGAGTGCATTGCAAGAAGTGTAAAAAGTGCACAGTAGTAAACCTATTATTCTTGACGAAAGGCGGTCAGGGAAAATTGCTGCAAAATGTACTTCATTAAGTTCCAAATGATATTTGTAACTTTGTATTATATCAGAAGGATTTTTTTAAGCCATAAAACTTTGCATGCCTAACTCTGTGTTCACTCATTTTATACACATGCTCAACTGGAATTATTAGTGTCCTGATTAAATGCCATCATCATCTCTTTTCCTCTAGCTGTAGAAATATGCCTTTGCATCCTTTGCAAGGATGGAATAGAAAGAAACCAGCAGACTAAATGCTTACTAGGGGTAAGGAAAACAAATACATCTGAAGTAGAAGCTTCATATCTCCAGTCTCTAACTCCAGATGATTTGTACGAAATCTTTGTCAGCAGAAGAATGCATGCTTAGAAGTGAGTAATTTTGAAAACCATTATTTAGTTTAACATTTTCTTCATTTACCAAGCTGTTGTAGGGCCATGGAAGTGTAGAATAAAGAAAGAATCACTTAGATAAACTTAAAAACTGAAGTTTTATTTTCATACTGAGGACTTAAATGTGTTGTATCAATGTAGATAGTAATAGAATCATAAAATAATTTAGGTTGCTTTGAACGTTATCTGGGTCAACCTGCTACTCAAGAGATAACAGCAGACAAGGTTGCTCAGGGCACTGTCCAGTCATGTTTTGAAAGTTTTCAAGGATGGAGATCGCACAGCCTGTCTGGAAATCTGTTGCAGGGTCTGACCAACCTCACTATGAAGATTTTTGTCTTATATCTAATCCGAGTTCACATTATTGCAGCTTGTGTCCATTGCCTCTTGTGTTTTTTCTTGTGCACCTCCAAGAAGTGTCTTGCTTTGTCTTCCTTTTAACTAACCACTACGTTGTTGAAGACAGCAACTGCCTCCTTGAGCCTTCTTCCAACCTCTCCTTCTGCATCGTGAAACTTCTCCCCCTACATCATTTCAGCCTGCTGTTTCAAAAGACTCCTGGCTTTGTTCTTGATCCCAGTGAAGTGAAAGGGACTTAGCAAAGCTGTGCTTTTGTGAAATCATGTCCATAAACCAGAGAACCATTTCAAAGGAGACACTTGATGAACAATTAATAGATATTCTGGGCAAGGTTTTTAGTTTTGTTGCAGCTAACGGCTTATACTGTCAGCTGTGTGAGGCTTTGCCACTCAGTAACAAAAGCTGGTGTCTCAAAGCCTCGCTCCATGTGCCTGTTTTGCAAACTTGGGAAAGGCACACTCTCCAGTGTGCCGAGGGCTAAATCTGTTCCTAGCTCAGTACGATGTACAGAAGGGATTGCTGACCTAATAAGGATTTTTTTTTTCCTTTAAAAGTAAACGATACTTCATAGACATGACTGTATTTCAGTAACCTATAGGACCATTGACACCTATTTAAAAAGATCTCAAGATTAGATCTAGACCAGATTTTCAAAGCTGTTCAGGCATTTGGAGAGGCATTTTTAATTTTCTAGGCAAGCTGCCTACAGTCTTTGAAGAATAAAAAATGCTAGTAGGTACTCAGTATCTGATTATTTAGGCAACTATGTGCTTTGGTGCCAGTTCCATGTGGCCTTAATTCTACTAGTACTGCTTAATGACAAGAAGTATATAAAGTATCAGATCTAAATAACATCATAATAGTTTATATCCAAGAACAATGTTTTTTCTTTTACTTTTTAAAAAATACATTACTCCTTTTTTGGTATTGACAGTATTGATGAGAAAAATAGTTTCAGGGCTGTACATCTAAAGGAAATGTTATTTTTCTAAAACAAGGATCACTTTCTATTAGGTATATGGCCAGTTGCCAAATGTTATTTGGCCTTCCTGCTCCAAAAACTGAAGAATTATCTGAAACATTTTCTTTACAAGTTATCTGTTAGTAGTCACAATTCACTGCCCTGTTGATCTAGTGAATAAATCTATCTTCTGCGGAGCTGGAAAACCTGCAGTTCACACACCTGATCTTATTTCACTAACTGAGTGACCCTCTTTCCTCTCAGATGACAACTTCTGGCTTCAAGCAGACATTGTGCCACTTTGTCAAAGTCTTTTTCACATTTTTACTGAATGGCCTGTTTGATTCCCATTATAGTCTGGTAATGTATAGTACATGAAACAAAATTCTTCAGAAAGCCAGTGTTGGGCTGCTACATTCTGTGACTAGCAATAATGAAATGCATGTGCATACATTTTCTTTCCTTTTTTTTTTCTCATTTGAATACATGTTAGAGAATTATAAAGGGCCTTCCTCTGAACGTTCAAAAATAATGTTGACATAGAATGTCATTCACTTTAAGTCTGAGCTTTAGCAACTATTCCTGGCTGGCTTGGTACATCTGTGAAGTGCTGTTGAATTGGTCAAGACAGGAATGGCTGGAGGAAGATTTCAACCTGTCTAGCTGAATTTGCATGAAAGAGCTATCTGGTGTCCTGAGGGATTTTGTTTGTTTGCTTGCTTTTTAAATTTTTTCTTCTTTTTTCTCATTTGGAATATATTAAGTTTGATATCGGAAAGAAAAATAAAGATACCCAAATGTGGGCTTATGCTGAGCTTGAGAGAAGTGAGATAAGTGAGAGTCTTCTTCAGATCTTCTGAATTTATCACCTAGTTTCAATATTATATGACCATATCCTGACGGGTTCAACAGACACTTGCAAAGAAGGCAACTCAGAATCAATCTCACTTCCCTTTGTCCTGGAGCAGGGTTTTGAATCCTCATATCTCACGTAACAATGTATTCTTCTGGCTATAATACCCTCTCCTCTGCATTTTGAGTGTCTTCTTTCCAGTTTTTCATATTGAAACTATTTAATTTTGAATTGCAAATGCCATGACAGGTAGAACTTGGACTCAGGTCTCCCAGCTTAGTGCCCACCAGGCTGCAAAATCATTCTCCTATGTCGCCTGGCATATTCAGTGCCAACTATTCCATTTACTTTTGCTGAAAGTTTTTGTTTCCATAACTACAGTAGTGAAGCTATAATGCCTATCATTTGTGAGTTCATATCACATAGCTCCAGCTTAGCATTGGGCCAAGATTAGAGAGCAACAGGAAGCCATTAGAAAGTTTTCCCAGTAAAACTGTAATTATTTTAATTTTATTGTTTAGAAGATATTGGACCATTCCTCATGGTTGAATTCAGTGCTCTACTGCAATATGTATTATTAAAAGCTATAATTTTGTTGGAAAAGTAGTTGATTGACAACAGTTACAACAATGTGAGTTACTATCATTTATGAAAAAAATGGTTTAGGTTTGCCTATGTATAAATGCAATCAAAACCTTCCATAATTCATCAGATTTCTATTTATGGCCTAATCTTGCACTAGATCAGAAGTGCAAGTGCATCCCAATGAAACTAAATTGTGAGCCAGCCCAGTCCTGGAATTTGATACGGATCATGTTCTAACACTTTATAATTATTTTATTGCATTCAAAATAAGTAGTTGCCAGAGCAAAGAAGCTATTCTGAGGAACAAAACAAAGCAATAAGATATAATAGGCAAATGCCATTGTTTGAGACTTGTACTTCTTTTTTAATTTCCATTTCTGTAAAGTGAAAAATGCCATTAATTTTAATTTTAATTTAAAATATGGATGTTTGACAGACTACTACATGTCTTTTCAATAAAATATAAGGAGCTTATTGCTGTATGAGTTCAAGACTTTGCTTTCCTTTTAATTTATAGTGGTATATAACTTCAGGTTTGATAGCCTGAGCTGGTGTTCCTGCAGCTTTTTGTGTCCCTTGATTATTTTTTTTTAAAATAACAAATTATGACTTACAAAAAATATGACAGTAATGTAATCTTGTCCTCTAAAATATATTTTTATATTTCCTCTATAGATTGCTCTCCCTGGTCCATTATAAAAAAGATAATTCAGTTGTATAGCTTACATTCATGAGTGATAAAATTCATATATGTCATTTATGATGTTTTCTCTTTTGTTTGATGTTGACGTTGCTAGTACAAGGTTTCCATACTTATGACTTGAGAATCTGAAAAGTTCTTTGCAGTATTACCATTAAGAAGAAAAAAAAACATGAAAAAGTTATAAAAGTGAAATATTCAATTATCATACTCTTGTTGCTACCTCATGGAAGAAATATCCTTGTGAAGGGAACTGAGAACACAGCATGCCATTGCATGTTATACAGGTTTTAACCTGAGAGCAAAATCAAGTATATGAGAACTGACAATACCTTTATCTAAAACTGGATTTTAGACAAATTATGTTTTGTTGTTATTGGACTTTCTCTACTTTTTGGATCAAGCATTACTTTGGAAGACTTAAACTCTTGAAGTAAGCTATCCAGATAAGCAAGTGAAGAAGAAGATGCCTAAGTATCAACATACTGTTATTAAAATTTTACTCCTGTTTCATGGTTATTGTTGTCTGTAATAATATTTTCATTCTTTATCTATTTCTTCTGGTTTATATGTTGAAACATATCTTTTTTTAAAATTTAAGATGACAGCAGAGAGAGAAACTCTGATAAAAATGTAGAATTTAAACATCTTTGCACAAGTTTAAGTCTATCTGAACAGATGAATTAACTGTAATGCTCAAATTTGATTAACTGTTAACAATACAAAGGAGTGTGACAGATAAAGATTAATTTGCAACAAACCAAATGTTATGCTAAAAAAGGTCTTAACATAACAACAACGACAACAACAAAAACATCCTCCCCCCAAAAATAGAGAAGGTATCATTACATTTTAGTTTCCTGAAAAATGAAAACAAATTTTTATCTTGTTGGGAGCCCTGAGAATCAGTTGAGCTCAGACATTGCATTTTTTAAGACTGTTAGAAGTTCTGTTAAAGTTGTATTACAACACTGTGCCTTTCATATCGGTATGCATCTGCTTCTATTTCTCATGTACATCAAGGAATATAATTTCCATGAAATCTTCATGTGGTTAAATGCAACAAATCTTTCCATTGTCAAACCACAGCAAAAGTCTCTCAAGTATTGCTACAGTTTATTGAATTAGAATGTTCTAAGTGAACATCCTCTGGAGCTTATAGGGGTTGGCAGTGGACTGACTGAATAGGAATAGTCAACCAGGCAGTTGACAGAGCAGACAAGGCAAAAGTTGGAGGAAAAAAACCATGAGCTCTAACCATATATATCTTTCAGCTACCCCTAAAAGATGGATGTATGCCAGGACATAAGGAGAGTCTGGGCATAAGCATACTGTTCATGTTGCTTAAAGGAATCCACAGACACTTACTGATATATTTGAAAACCAGTCTCATTCCTTGTTATGAATTCTCATCAAGATTGTTAATAAGTTTTTCATTATGGTAGCACAGTTTCTTATTGTGGTAATGTTAGCTAACTGCTAAATGCCCACCCAGCTGCTCACTCATTCCCTCTCCTCAGCAGGATAGGGGAAGGGAAATGGGAAAAAACCCAAGAATGAGAAAGCTAGTGGGTTGAGATAAAGACAGGGACATTGCTTACCAGTTATCATCAAGGGCAAAGCAGATTTGACTTGGGGAAAATGAATTTAATTTATTGTCAACTAAAATAGATTCAGCTAGTGAGAAACAAAGACAAACATTAAAACATCACCTTTCCTCCCCCCTCTCCAGGCTCCACCTCACTCCTTCACTCCAAACATATCTACCCAGCCTCAGTAGTGTAGGGAGGGCTGGTGCAAGGAGAGGGCTTAACTGTGTCCTGCAGTGGGTCCATTTTAGAGCTGGCTGGAACCAACTGAGTCCAGCACGGGGCAGTCCCTGATCTCTTCTCACAGAGGCCATGCTTGCGGCCCCTCCCGCTGCCAACACATTGACACCTGCATCCAATATACTCACCAAATTTGACTTTACATCGCATTCAATTTTATACTATTTAACTTTTTTCTGAGAAAGTTTTTTTGTTTTAGTAAGTATTATGCCATCAACACAAAATAAGTGTGAAGAGGAGTATGATTTATTCCTAGAAAAAGAATAATTTTAAGACTTTGGAAGAATAACACTTCTATGTCAGTGTAATTATTCTTATAATATACAAATGTTTGCACATGTCAGAATAAATCCCTTTTCAATAATGTCAGTAATGTAGCTTACGACTCCTGAAGACTAAACCCAGAACTCTTATATTAAAATGTAAATAAAACTGCATTGCTACTGTGAAAAGTAAAAGCTTTCTGTGTATGTATGCATTTACACACAAAAACGAGTTAAAAGGGGGGTTCTTTCAGTGATTTCAAAAAGTGGTGTTTTCATATTCAAACTAGTATTTTGGTTTAAGCTTTGGAAGAAAGTTTAAGGATAAGTTTGTGTTTTCTCACACCAGTTCACCTGCCATCCCAAGTCACCGTCTACAAGCTTGGGAGTAAATGGTCTATTGAGTGATCTTCCCTGGTTCTCTGGTCTTGTTTTGGTTCTTACGCTCAATGGATTTCATTCAATTTTAGGGTTGACTGCCAGTGCTCTATCTTTTTAGCTGTTCAAGGGAATACCTCAAGAAAAACGTTGAAAAGGTCATTTCCATAGTTTCCCTGCAAACATATTGCCCTGCGTGATAAAGTCTCAAACACTGAATATGGACTTGTTAGTAACTGTTTTCTTCCATCTCTGAGACAGGTAATGAGACAGGATAAAAATAAAGAGGTTACTTTGTCTTCAAAATGTCTTGAAATGTTTTAATTGTCTATTTGATGTGATTTTCTAGAAAGCTGAAAGAAAGACACTTTTGCAGTATCTCTAATTGAAGTAGCAGACTCCTTGGAAAGGTTCGAAGCTATAGTGGTGGAGCATTTCAAATTATCTTTGAGACAAGAATTGCACAGCATTTGAAGTAACATGCAACAGAAAGGTAAAATGAAAGTGATCATTTAGCTTTTTAGGTTTGGAGTTCTTTTGCTCAGAAGATTCCATCATGTTTTGGCATTATGGAAGATTCCAAATACATTTGCTGAGTAAACATAATTTCCTGACAGGATTCCAGGAAGCACAGCAGGTATTTAACAAAAAGTTTAGCGCTTTAGGATTGTTACAATTGACATTCAGTGCCAGAAGTAAGCCATCGAATTCTGGAAGAGAAATTCTAGAGTCAGACATTCTCATAGGTTCTTCATTTCATGCTTTAAAACAGATGACAGATAGAACTTAATGTCTGTATCTTTCCCTCGTAAATATCTGTCTCAAGGCCATAGCTGTGCACCTAAATGAAACTTGAACTAGATTCTGATCTTCCTCCAGCAGTTTTCTGTCCAGCTTCTCTTACTGAGTAATAAATTAAAATGTAATGACACATGAGTCAGGAAGGTTAGATATGATGACTTAGTGGTTCTTTTTTGCCTTAAAGTCTGTAAATCTGAGAATCCATCTATCTATACTGGAAGCCATGACTGGTAGAAACCATTTTTTTGAAAGTTCCAGATCACTGGTGCTGTTTTTCCAAAGAAGGATAGACATTTTATGGTGAAAGATGAAGTAGAAAGGCATAAACATAATTCTTCTCTTTTTCCATTTTCTTTTTGTCCCTTGAATACACGTGTAATGAATATGCCTGGGACAGAGTTAACTTCCTCCTCAGCAGCCCACATGGTGCGGTGCTTTGCATTTGTGGCTAAAACAGTGTTGATATGCCAATGCTTTGGCTGTTGTTGAACAGTGCTTGCATAGCATGAAGGCTTTCTCTTTCTCCTCCCCTGCCCAAAGCAGGCCGGGGTTGGAAGCGGACATAGCTGCGACATCTGACCCGAACTGACCAAAGGGATATTCTATGCTATATGATGTCATGCTCATCAACAAAAGCTCAAGGAAAGGAGGAGGAAGAAGGGACATCTTTGGTTATGGCATTTGTCTTCCCAAGCAACAGTTATATGTGCTGAGGCCCGCTTTCCAGGGAAATGGCTGGACATCACCTGCTGATGGGAAGTAGTGAATGAATTCCTCTTTTTGCTTTGCTTGTGTGGGCAGCTTTTGCTTTCTTTATGAAACTGTCACTATCTCAATTCACGAGCCTTTTTACTTTCTTTCTATTTTCTTCCTATCCTGTGGGAGAGGTGACTAAGTGAGGGATACTGTGGGGGTTTGGTTGCTGTCTGGGGTGACCCCACCACAATTTGTAATTATGGTTAATTTTCCCTCTTGTTAGACTTATTCAGCAGAATAAGCAGGGGATGCATAAACAAGGTGGCCTACTGAATTTGAATCCTGTTGTGGTTTAACCTCAGTTGGCAACTGAGCCGCTCGCTCACTCCTCCCCCTGCCCCCCGGTGGGATGGGGGAGAGAATTGGAAGAGTAAAAGTGAGAAAAACTCATGGGTTGAGATAAAAACAGTTTAATAATTGAAATAAAATTATAATAGCAATAATAATAATAAAGTAATACTAATACTACTAATAATAATACACAAAGCAAGTCATGCACAATGCAATTGCTCACCACCTGCTGACCGATGCCCAGCCAGTCCCCAAGCAGTGGCCCCCCCCGGCCAGCTTTCCCCCAGTTTATGTACTGAGCATGATGTCACATGGTATCGAATGTCCCTTTGGCCAGTTTGGGTCAGCTGTCCTGGCTGTGCCCCCTCCCATCTTCTTGTGCACCTCCAGCCTTCTCAGTCGGTAGAGCATGGGAAGCTGAAAAGTCCTTGACTAGTGTAAGCACTGCTCAGCAACAACTAAAACATCGGTGTGTTATCAACATTGTTCTCACCCTAAATCCAAAACACAGCACTGTACCAGCTACTAGGAAGGAAATTAACTCTATCCCTGCCGAAACCAGGACAAATCCTAAGTTTGGTTGACTTTACTCTGTATGAAAATAAGGAAAGTTATTATTAATCTGAAATTATGGGCAATTAGAAGTTCAGGAGAATATATACATATCTCAACCCAATAACTTTATACAATTGTCTTTTCTAATGTGATATAAACAATGGAGTGAAGCACTAATCTGCCTATTCATGTTCTGTCAGGAAAACAAACTGCACAAGCCTTAGTCCTTCAAATTTAAAGGGATGTAGAAGCTGATGAAATTTTGTTTATATATAACAAGAGAGCATTTAAGACTCACTTGCCTAGATTTTTTTTTAAAGCAAAAGACAGAAAGTAATGGAAGAAAAAAAATTGAATCCTTCATGTGCTGCCATTTTTATAGCATGTATTTGTGCACAAAATGTGTTTATGAAAGTCTCTAGTATAGTATTTATTGCCAAGCCACCAGCAAAGCAGTTAAAGTAATGTCTCTAGGTTTTCTTTGTCTTCTACAGCCAAACAAAAGAATACCTGGGAAACATTCTAAGTCAGTTCAAAAGCTTTATACATTCTGAGTGAAAAAATGTCCTTTTAATGAAACCTAAGAATTGCCTTTGAGACAACACTGAAATTATTATGAGCTTTTCAAAAGCTTAGCTTAATACAAAGTTTATACAGGTTTACAAATGTATACTGCTTTCTACAGATGGAACTCATTCCCTATATTGAGGATATCATTAGAGTTATCTGTGATCAGCTTTCTGATTCTTAATAAGACTGAGATGACCAAATATATTTTAATCTTTTATTTTTATGGAGTGGGTAAGAAAGGCTGGAATTTTGGAACACGCTAAAATAGGTAGAGGTATAGGTAGATGAACACATCCAGATAGATACAAGATACAGATAGATAAAAGATTTATCTTCTGGAGAAAAGAGACCAAATTCCTCTGGATTGGAGGAAACTAATGATTTTCTCCGTTTTTTTTTCCTAATGTGTTCAAATTACATTACGAAGAACTGCTGTAATAACTTTTCCTTTTGTGTCTTTGAGACAAATACTTGATACACTGCATGACTGTTACTTTCTGTTCTAATTCATCGCATCCAACAGGTTAACAATTGAAACCTTGTTAGTTCTCCCAAGTCAGCCAGTATGAGAGGTGGTTTGCACATGATCAGCCCATTACATTTTTATCCAGTAAACTCCTTGGATCAGAGCTAAATAATTTATTTGTTCTTTGGTTTTCTGAAAAGGTTTAGCAAAGTGTAGAAGACGCAGTAAAAAAGAAGCAAGCGTTATGCACAAAAGAAAAAGGTTATTTTTCCTATTTCAAAAGTTAGTTTGAATGATGTCCTTGAAAACTGTTTTTGTTTACATTATCAGAGACTGAAGACTACATAAAACACACTTGTCCTTCTCTAGCAGTCTGCCTCTATTCTCACCTTTAGGGACCTTTTCTAGGAATGGCCACTGTTAATTCTCTTTCACTGTTCATATACATCCTGCTCTTGTGGTGAATTCACCTTTAGCCATCTAAGATGATGCAGAAATATCATGAGTTTTCCCTGGCCAAGACCTGAGTCAAATGCAAAGAGGAGCTGACTGTGATGAGTCATGGCAAAAAGAACAAAACCAAGAACTGAGAATAAGTGAATCCTGACATGGGCCATAGATCAGCAGCTAAGAGGGAAACAGTGCCTGACACTGCTGAAAAGGTATATCACAGCAGTGTTGTGGACTGATCTGATTGGCAGCCTATGTCAACATCTGGCTATAAAAACCCTCAGCAGTATAGAGCAGGACAGGGTGTTGGGGGGACATCCTTAAATGGATGTTTCACACCATGTGAAGAGAGGCAAGGGGCTGAGGTGGAATGGCTATGCATCAGTGTTGAGCTACTCACACTGGTTGTAAGGAGTATCGTGTTCCCTGGGCTCAGTTGCACCATGTTTTCAGAGATGCAGCCAAAGCAGGTCTCAGCAGGTGGCAGGTGTGTGAGAGTGAGTGTGACTGAGTCTGGAATACAGAAGTGGAATTTCCTGTATTTCAGCTTGAGCCTGTTGCCTCTTGTCCTTTCAATGGGCACCACTGAGAAGGGTCTGGCCTCGTCTTCTTCATTCTTTTGCAACAGGTATTTATACACATGGATAAGATCCTTCTAAACCTTCTACTGTCCAGGCTGAACAGTCCCAGATCTGTCAGCTTTTATTCATATGAAAGATGCTCCCGTCCCTTAATCATCTTTGTGGTTTTTCTCTGGACTTGCCCCAGGAAGCCCGTATCTTTCTTGTACTGGGGAGTCAGGAATGTACCCAGTACTCCTGAAGTATCTCATCAGTGACAAGGATCACCTCCCTCAACCTGCTGGCAACACTCCTCCTAATGTAGCCCAGGACACTGTTGGCTGCCTTTGCCAAGAGGGCACATCACTGGCTTATGTTCAACTTGTTGTCAACCAGAACATAATAGTCCTTCTCTTACCCCTCCAGCTGTACAGGTACATAAGGTTACTCCTGCCCAGGTGCAAGACTTGACATTTCCCTTTGCTGAACTTCATTTGATTCCTCTCAGACCAATTCTCCAGCCTGTTGAGGTCCCTCCGAATGGCAGCACACCCATCAGTTGTACCAGCCACTCCGCCCAGTTTTGTATCATCTGCAAACTTGCTGAGGGTGCACTCTGTCCCAACGTGCAGGTCATTAATGAAGATGTCAAACAGTATAGGACCCTGTATTGAACCCTGGGGTACACCACTAGTGACTGGCCTCCAGCTGGACTCTGTGCCACTGATCACAATGATCTGGGCCTGGCTTTTCAGACAGTTTTCAATCCACCTCACTGTCCACTTATCTAACCTGTACTTTGTCAATTTGTCTATAAGGATTTTATGGGAGACAGTGTCAAAAGCCTTACCAAAGGTGAGGCAAACAACATCCAGTGCTCTCTCCTCATCCACCAAGCTAGTCACCTTGTTGTAGAAGGTTATCAGATTGATATCAAGAATAATTTTCTCTTCATGAATCCATGCTGACTTCTCCCAATCACCTTCTTGTCCTTCAATTGTCTGGAAATGGTTTCCAGAATTAGTTGCTCCATCACCTTCCCTGGGACTGAGGTGAGGCTGACCAGCCTGTAGTTGCCCAGATCTTCCTTCTTGTCCTGGATGATTGGACTGACACTTGCTGTCTTCCAGTCTTCAGGAACCTCTCTGATTCACCATGATATTTCAAAGATAATAGAGAGTGATCTTGCAATGACATTGGCCAGCTCCCTCAGCACTTGTGCATGAATCTCATCAGGCCCCATGGACTTGGTGTATTGGGTTTGCATGGTAACGTTTTGGTGGAATTTTGGAATACATCCAAATAGGTAGAGGTATAGATAGATGGGCTGCAGGGGTGGTTTCTGTAAGAAGCTGTTAAAAGCTTCCCCTGTGTCCAATAGAGCCAATGCCAGCCGGCTCCAAGATGGACCCACTGCTGGCCAAGGCTGAGCCAATCAGCAACAGTGCTAGCACCTCTGTGATAACGTATTTAAGAAGGGGGGGAAAAAACCTGTTGTGCAACCAGCAGCAGTCAGAAGAATGGAGTGAGAATATGTGAGAGAAACAACTCTGCAGACACCAAGGTCAGTGAAGAAGGAGGGGGAGGAGGTGCTCCAGGCACTGGAGCAGAGGTTCCCCTGCAGCCTGTGGTGAAGACCATAGTGAGGCAGGCTGTCCCTGGAGCTGGGGTTCCCCTGCAGCCTGTGGTGAAGACCATGGTGAGGCAGGCTGTCCCCCTGCAGCCCGTGGAGGACCCCACACCAGAGCAGGTGGATGAGCCCAAAGGAGGCTATGTCCCCGTGGGAAGCCCACACTGGAGCAGGCTCCTGAAAGGACCTGTGAACCCATAGAGAGAGGAGCACAGGCTGGATCAGGTTTTCTGGCAGGACTTGTGACCTCGTGGGGGACCCACGCTGGAGCAGTTTGTTCCTGAAGGACTGCACCCCGTGGAAGGGATCCACGCTGGAGCAGTTTGTGAAGAACTGCAGCCCGTGAGAAGGACTCACATTGGAGAAGTTCGTGAAAGACTGTCTCTCCCATGGGAGGGAGCCCACGTTGGAGCAGGGGAAGAGTGTGAGGAGTCCTCCCCCTGAGGAGGAAGGAGCGGCAGAGAAAACGTGTGATGAACTGACCGCCCCCATTCCCTGTCCCCCTGTGCCACTGATGGGGGAGGAGGTAGAGAATTCGGGAGTAAAGTTAAGCCCAGGAAGAAGGAAGGGGTGGGGGGAAGGTGTTTTAAGATTTGGTTTTATTTCTCATTAACATATTGATAATAAATTAAACTGATTTCCCCAAGTCGAGTCTGTTTTGCCCGTGACAATAATTGCTGAGTGACCTCTCCCTGCCCTTCTCTTGACCCACGAGCCTTTTGTTATATTTTCTCTCTCCTGTCCAGCTGAGGAGGGGAGTGATAGAGTGGCTTTGGTGGGCACCTGACATCCAGCCAGGGTCAACCCGCCACACTTAGGTATACCCATTTTGCTTAAATATTCCCTCACCTGATACTCTTTTACTAAGGGTAAGTCTTCCTTGGGTCAGACTTTCTGTCTGGTGTCACAGACCTCAGATTCCTGAAGGCCAGTCTTACCAGTAAATACAGAAGCAAGGAAGACAATTAAGCACTACAGCTTTTTCTGCGTCCTTTGTTACTGGGGCCCCTGCCCTGTTCAGCAGCAGGCCCACATTTTCCCTAGTCTTCCTTTTGCTGCTGACATACTTGTAGAAGCTCTTCTTGTCTTTCACATCCCTCACCAAATTCAGCTCCAGGTGGGTTTTGGCTTTCCTTACTCCATCCCTGGATGCTCAGACAGTGCTTCCAAATTTTCCCATGGGTCACCTGCCCCTGCTTCCACCTCTCATACACTCCTTTTTATATTTGATTTTAATCAGGATTCTTTGTTCATTCATGCAGGCCTCCTGCCACCTTTGCTTGATTTCCTGTTCATCAGGATGGACCGTTCTTGAACTTGGAGGAGGTGATCCTTGAAGATCAACCAGTTGTCTTGTACCCTTCTTCTCTCCAGGGCCTTCTCCCATGGGAATCTTCCAACCAGATCCCTCAATAGGCTGAAGCTTGTTCTTCTGAATTCCACTGCTGTGATGTTGCTTTTGCCTGTTTTCCTCCTCTCAGGATCCTAAACTTCACCATCTCATTGTTGCTGAAGCCAGGGCTGCCCTCAGCCTTCATATCACCTATGAGTTTTTCTTTGATTTTAAGTATCAGGTCCAGCAGAGCATCTCTTCTCATCAGCTCCTCAATGATCTCCACCAGGAAGTTTTCATCAATGCAATCCAGTAACCTCCTGGATTGCTTGTGACCTGTTGTGTTGTTCTTCCAGCAGATATCAGTGTGGTGAAATTTTCACATGATGCTTCTTCTAGTTGTCTGAAGAAGGTCTCCTCTGCTTTTCCCCAATCAGGGAGTTTATTGCAGACAACCACTACAATATCACCCATATTGGTTTGCCTGCTAATCTTGACCCACAAGCTCTCAGCTAGCTCATCACGCATCCCAAGGCAAAACTCCATGCATGCACACTGCTCTCTCACGTAAAGGGCAAAATCCCCCTTCTCATGTTCCCAGTCTGACCTTCCCAAAGGGCCTGTATCTGTCCATTGCAGCACTCCAGTCTTATGAGCTATGCCACCACATCTCTGTGATCCCAGTGAGGTCATAGCCCTGTAACCACATAAAGACTTCTAATTCCTGCTATTTGTTTCCCATGCCGTATTACTGTACAGGCATTTCAGAAAGTCACCCAAGCATGCTGATTTCCCAGAAAGGGCATAAGAGCTTTCCCAATAAGGCTGCCCAATAGACATTTCCTTATTTACATGCCTACACTTGAGGTGATTCTGCTCCAGCTTTTTTTGGTTTATTGCCATGTCCATCCTTTTCACGTCACCCCGGGACCTTTGCTTGCTTACCCCATCCACCACTTCTTCACTTGATTATTGAGGAAGCTCTCCCTTCCCATCTTTCCCAGTTTAAAGCTCTCCTTAGCAGGTCAGCTGGCCTGTTGGCAAAGATAATTTTTCCCTACTTAACTCAGGTGGATCCCATCACTCCCAAGAAGCTATTAATCCTCAAAGAGGGTCCTTTTTGCCTGACATCAGCTACACAACCATTTACCCAAGGTCTGCATACAGTTATAGTGCTATGAACTAATTATGATCACAGAGACATGTTGGGATAGCTCACACACAGCTGTGTGGTTACCCTGACCTTGATTACCCTCACGAGGCCTCATTCTGAATCCCCACCCATGGGTTTACATCCCAGCCTGGTCTCCGCCTATCCCCATCCCCACTAATGTGCATGATGCCCTGGGCTGGGGCTGCCCCTGGCTGCACCCACGCCTGCCCTGCTCCCTGGCTGGGGTGGTGGGATGGGCTCCGGCTGGTGAGGCCCTGCCCTGGTAGTCACCTTAAGAAGGCCCCACTGCTTCCAGCCCCTGGTCTCCAGGGTGTGCCAACCCCTGTGCTGCCCTGACAATACTCCACATGGAAGTCTGTGACAAGTCAATACTTCAGGGGTCTGCACTGGGACCTTTCCATTTTAACATCTTTATTGATGACCTGGAGGAGGTGAAGAAGTGCACTCTTGTCACATTTGCAGATGACTCTAAGCTGGGGTGACCAGCTGGAACGTTTGAAAGTGGATCTGCCAACCCCGAGAGGCTGGAAAAATGGGCAAACAGGTTCTCGTTAAATTCAACAAGTACAAATGATGAGTCCCTGTCAGGTCCCCGTGGGCAAAGGAGAGCCCCTGCCATAACACTGACTGGGGACCAAGGGGCTGGGGAGCAGCTCTGTGGTAAAGGTCCAGGAGGGGTGATGGGCAGTGAGCCGAATGTGAATCCATGCTGTGCCCTAACAGCAAAGGTGGTGAACAGCTCCTGGGCTGTATGAACAGGGGCACATGCCATATATTGAAGGACAGAATTGTCAACCCTCTACATGGTATTTGTCAGACCATATTTCAAGGCTGCGACAAGTTTTGGCCCCCAGCACAGCAGGCATGGGCAAATGGTGGGGAGCTCAGTGGAGGGCCCCCAAGGTGGTGAGGACTGGACCACTTGCCCCGTGGGGAGGGATTGGGGGAGCTGGGCTGGGTTAGGCTGGAGAAGGGATGGCTTCAGTGCACCAAACAGACTCCCAGCACCTACAAGAGGTCATCAAGGAGACAGAGGTGCTCTCCTCACAGTGGTGCAGGGCAGAAGGGTGAGAGACAATGGGAGAGGTTCAGGCTGTGTATAAGGAGAAACTGTTTCCTCATAAGGACAGTGAGGCAGCGGAGCAGGTTGCCCTGAGAAGCTGTCACCTCTGTCCTTGGTGGGTTTCAACCCCCAACTAGACCAAGCTGAGGAGCCCAGAGCCAGCCCTGCTTTGCGCAGGGGCTTGGACTAGAGATCTCCTGAGGTCCCTCCCAGCCTGAATTATCCTGTGATATGATAATTCTAAGTACAGCAATAGATACCAGAGAAGTAAGTATATTTTTCCTTGCTTACAGGTTTATATACTTCATATAGGAATTACACCTTTTTCACCTACATATAGGGCAAAGTAATTTTCATTCAATGCAAGAGAAGATTAGAAATCAATATTTTGGTTACCAGAAGGCATAATCTTTTTTGCATTATTATTGCTATTCACTATATTTACTTGTCATTCAAACTTTTGTAATGAAAACCATTTGTTCAAATCTTTTCTGGCAGCATTTATTATATTCACTAAGCTTCAGAAAATAAAACTCCCTTAAGAGCAACAGCAAGAAAATCTAAAACACAGTGACTTTGAGCTCGATTTGTAGATATTACAGCTATTTTGAAGACAACATATTTGTTTGCATTATGTCATTTCCCAACCAGCACAGCCTGTGCCTTCATTACAAATATACTCATTGGGCTGTGCTGAAAATATTCCCGACCTAAGTCAAAATTAGATGCTAATGAGATCTCTTGAGTGTAGTGAGAATTAGAATGAAGGCCCCCAGCTATAAGGAATATGTATAACAATATCCTGACAATAATACTCATCCTAGAAATTGCTAAGAATTTAGGTTTATTATGCCTCACCGGGTTATAGTGGAGGACAGAAGAGAACATATCAGAAATGAAGGCAAAGCTGGAACAGAGACTAAAAAGCTACTGAAAAGGGAAAACATATGTTCTAACAAACCATACACTGTGCCATATTAACTGTTAGGTAAGAATGCTAAAATGACAAAGTCCTTGGAGTATATTTCCAAGAAATTAATGAATTAATGGGTACAACTAAACCAAAATTCTGCTCAGCAGATCAATGTTAATTTCTTCATAGTCAGATAGATTTGTACCCTTATGGGCTATTACCCTAAAAATTCTGTTTCCCACTACATAATCTCAATAAACAAATTGCATGACTGAAAATGAAATGTAGAAAACCCTGAGCAAACCCCCAAGTCAAAGTTATAGTAAATTATTACAAACATATACACTTCAGTCATTGATTAAGACTGGCATCAAGAAGCTTATGTTCTGCCAAACACACAGACTGATTCCATAAAGAACTGCATGTATTTACATACGTGAGGGACCCACATTTATTACATTTATTTAGTTGTATAAATCAATACAGGATCATTGGACTGGTAATACCGTTTCTCAGAAGCCCTTAAAAAGCCCCCAAACGTTTACTTATCAGCATCTTACATCAAGCAATAATTCTAAAAAAAAAAAAAAAAAGCATGTAAAGAATGAACAAATGTGCGCTTTAGGACACGTCCAAAAGTATACAAGATAGAAAAAAAAAAAAGGGAAAAATAAAAGGGAAAAATAAAAGGGAAAAATAGATTGTAAAGTATGGTTTCATTACAGATAATAGTGACATCTGGAGTCCTGGTGAGAATGTGAAGAGTATAATATAAAATGAAGGGTTAAATAGAAGGTGGAAACCGCCTGTATTTTTCCTCTCTGTTTTTTAATCCTCCACCTTAAATCACTGCTTCCTGTGCTTTCAGGCCCAGACTCCCAGCCTTTATTCAGTTAAAACCCACACTGATTTCAAAGACTGTTGACTATATCCTCTTAACACACAACATTCTTTGATTTTTTTTTCTAGAAGTGATCAAAGATAAATACAGTGTCTCATGATCCTGGGACTTAAATCTGTACAAACTGAGAGTCAATCAACTGAAGTATTATTATCAAATGTTCATTTAGTATCAGCCTAGTTTTATTTCTATTTAAGCCATGGAAAATTTAATACTGGTTTCAATGAGAGAGTAATTAATCCAAGAAGGAATGATTTTGAAAATCATACCTTTGAACTACAGCAGTGTAAAAGCAACTCTAAGATAGTTATGGACCTGTCATAACTGAGTTGAAAATTCAAAGCAACATTAAGCAATGAGTTGTTGGTTTCTGCATTTTGAGAGAGCTCATGAGAACTCAACGTTTCTGATTTTGAAGCCAATTTTCAACTATGTTACTCCATTTCAAAACCGGAACGGCAGAACAGCTAATCCACTGTGAATTCATGTCTTGGATAGATATATGAAGGGGAAAATGTAAAGGTTTTCTATGAACTATCAGTAAACCCTAACTTTCACATTTTCTAATTCCAATGAAAGCTATGCAGATAAACAAATCATCTATTTTTCTGAAATGTGATTGGCTACTTGTGTTAATTAGCAAATCATAGCTGATAAGACCATGGGTTCAGAATGTCGCAGTACTGTCCAAGGTGCTGTATTTCAGAGGAAGTACTTCATTGCTGGGTTGGGTTCTGTAGGGGTTTTTTTTTTGGTTCTATCTCCTGAACGTCCAATGATATATCATATCAGGCAGAGATGACCGTGGTTTCTCAACACATTCCTCCCCTTTTTCTTTCTATCACTCTCCTTCTCTCACTTCAAAAACAGATTCTAATCTCTTTATCTGCATGTTCTAATTTTCCTGAATGTGTAATGTGTTTAGCATGCTTCCATTATCAAGAACTTCCCTATGCTTTTCACTTTACATTTTGCTTTGCAATTCCATGCATAAGGAAAATTTTAAATAGAACTAAACTTATTTCATTTTCTTTTTTAAAAATTATCACTTAACGATTACTATTAAGCAAACTGTGGTTGACAGAATTTTGTATGTACTGCTCCAAAGTACAAGTGGTGCAAGAAATCCCAAACAAGCATTTCTGAAATAGTCTTTTCAAATTCTATTCTAATCACATAAAATGTGAGAAAATAAGTACTTTGTTTTTATTATTTACTTAGTAATGGTAAAGGGGAGCGAGAAGGTTTTGAATGTGTTTTAACACCATTTAACACCTTTTCAGAAAGGTTATCTTATGACACATAGTACATAAGTTACATGCTTACAGCAAAGGTGCAACTATAGAATAACCTACATAGATACTACAACAAAGAAATTCTAACACTAGGTGACCAGATTTATTTCTGTGTCAGGCATTTTTTTTTTTTTTTTTGTTAATATCATTGGCAAATGTAATGCATTGTTATCGACAAAAAACAATCTCCAACTGCCCATAAATAAGTTTTCTAACCAAAAATACCACAATCAAATTCTCAGCTGAATTAAGGTCCTGAAAGAATCAAAGACAAAAGTTAATTATGCAAGAGATTCAGTTCAGCTGGAAGCTATGAAAAAACATCCTTTGGCTAGTCTTTGGAATGCTTGTGTTAAGAATGTAAAATTGGCTCATTTTTCTCAACACTGAGTACTTTGTGAATTTTAGATCATTAACATGCAAAAAATACAGATATTAGCAACATCTTAAAACACATTTTTCTAGGTGCCAGAAGGTTTGATGAATCTATGCCAATTTGTATTGAATCTGGGACTATATCTAATTTTTTAAAAAGAGTTCCTGAAAACAATAAAGCTAGTGGATTTTTGCTACTAACTTGACTAGAGTCTAGTCTTCTCCCTTATTGTTATAGAATCATAGAATCATAGAATAGTTTGGGCTGTATGTCTAAGGTATTTTTCCCTTCTCTTTCTTGTCACATCTTTTTAATTTCTGTTACCTCTGCTACAATAGAACTGGTCTGAGCTATGAAGTGCAGACAGAGCAGATCTTTGACCTTGAATTATGCTGTGAGGTACATAAAAGCCTTGGTTCTAGTGTACTGTCAGAGATCTTGACATTACACAAGGTGGGAAAGTGATCTTAACTTCTATGAAATAAAAAAATCTGAGGATTAAAAGACCAAACACTGAAATTCTACTGACTAATTTGGAAATTCTACTGACTAATTTGCAGCTGCTTATCAATCACAGCTCTTTGACCAACTCAGTTTAAAGAATGATTTTTTCAGAAGTATAGAATAACATTTTTTAATTATTCAGTAATCCTTTTGATAATTCTAAATAAGTTTGCCTTTTCTTTGGCATAAATCTGCAATGACATCTACAGATTAAAATGCAAGGTAAATGTCTTTGCATGTCAGTCACTCATCTCATGGCAAGGGTAAATTTGTGTTTTTTCTTCTTACTGTTTCTCTTATGAACATCTATTCTACACTGTATTTTCAAATGTTTAATTTTTCTAATTTGTTCTATGCTATCTTTTATGACATTTTCAATCCTCCTTTTTTTATTCTCTGTTTTTCCAATGAACTAGAGGCAGGGGTGGATTTGCCACAGGCCTAGGCCTTTACTGAAGTCCTTTAAAGTAGCAAGGTACACATCTTCATTTATATTTGCTATATACATATTAATTGTGAAACATACAAACATAATAAAGGATATCAAGGAAGTATTATTGCAATACATTCCTTCATTCAGAAAAACTCAGTACAATTTTCATGTATATATTGCATAACCTACCATGCATATAGTATTTTTTATACAGTTGTGTAATTTTTTCAAAACAT
The DNA here is from genome assembly GCF_000699105.1 of Pygoscelis adeliae. Lineage (NCBI taxonomy): Eukaryota > Metazoa > Chordata > Aves > Sphenisciformes > Spheniscidae > Pygoscelis > Pygoscelis adeliae. The sequence goes on along the minus strand of NW_008825619.1, from coordinate 2,944,823 downwards.
TTATAATGTAATTCAAGCTCCACACACACACAAAAAAAAGATCTTCAAGTGTTCTGTCAGATGTTGTATCAAGTTACTTGACTTGTTAACTGCTGCAAATTATGGTTGTTACTTCTAACTTTTGAAGTGAAATGATTGTGTAGAAAACATAGAAGTAAACGATATTCAGGCATTTATCAATCTCCACAAAACCCTTTCTCATTACCTTATGTAGTCTGTAGCAACAGCTGTCTTCCTGCATGATGGATAGCTTTTATATTGTCCTTTGTTTTAACCTGAATGAAATTACTTTGCTACAAGTGAATATATACATGGGGGAAAAATCAAATATGTCTGTCCTGATTTCATCCTCACGAGTGTATAACAAGGATTCAGACTGTATCTTAAAACACCTACCATAAAGGACAAAATCATGCTGGCTTTGTCCCATTAATTCCAAAAAGAAAAACAGTGATAAATATATAAAGATATTACATGTCTTGTTGTGATTTTGTATCCAGTTCATTTTTTTCAGACTAAGCTTTTGCATCATTCTGGGACTGAACTGTCTCAGCTTGCTTTTGTTACTGGCTATCTGACACTTTCACAACGACAAAAGCATATCAGTTCTGACATTTACAGAAGTTCTTGCCAATCATCTGCTCAACTGAGAAGAAAACCTCATGTAACCACAGCAAAGTTCCAGGTAAACCTAATGTTCTCAACCAATGTGGATGGGTACAGTACCATTTTTTTGAAAGGATGGTAATTTCTGATCCCATAAAGTGCACCAAGCTCTTCATTTTACCTTAATGACTGATTTCAGTTTTTCACAGAACACTTCATCGGTACCATTCTATAATTTAGCAGAGTTGAATAGAAGTAGGAATTTGTCTTTTCAGCCTTTATTCAGGATAAATTTTCAAAAATTTTTTGGGACATAAGAGGTCAATATTCTACACTCTACTTAAATACGTTGCGTATAGCACACACCCTTTATGAGAAATTACTGTGTGTGGTATTACTTATTTAGTAAAAATAACCTACATATGCATTATCCCCATTCAGTTTTCATATATTGGAGGAATACTGTCAAAGCTGCCCGGCAGAAAAGGACCTGGGGGTGTTGGTTGACAGCCGGCTGAACATGAGCCGGCAGTGTGCCCAGGCGGCCAAGAAGGCCAATGACATCCTGGCCTGTATCAGAAATTGTGTGGTCAGCAGGAGTAGGGAAGTGATCGTGCCCCTGTACTCAGCACTGGTGAGGCCGCACCTCGAATACTGTGTTCAGTTTTGGGCCCCTCACTACAGGAAGGACGTTGAGGTGCTGGAGCATGTCCAGAGAAGGGCAACAAGGCTGGTGAGGGGTCTGGAGAACAAGTCTTATGAGGAGCGGCTGAGGGAGCTGGGGTTGTTTAGCCTGGAGAAAAGGAGGCTGAGGGGAGACCTCATTGCTCTCTACAACTACCTGGAAGGAGGTTGTAGCGAGGTGGGTGTTGGTCTCTTCTGCCAAGTAACAAGCGGAAGGACAAGAGGAAATGGCCTCAAGTTGCGCCAGGGAAGGTTTAGACTGGACATAAGGAAAAATTTCTTTCCTGAAAGAGTAGTTAAACATTGGAACAGGCTACCCAGAGAAGTGGTTGAGTCACCATTCCTGGAGGCATTTAAAAGACATGTAAATGAGGTGCTTAGGGACATGATTTAGTGGGCATGGTGGTGTTGGGTTGACAGCTGGACTGCATGATCTTAGAGGTCTTTTCCAACCTTCCTACCTTAATGATTCTATGATTCTATGATTCATATAGAGGAGGAATAGTTGTCCACAAGTAACAAATAAAAAATATTTTTTCCTTCCAATATAGACCAATTCATGCTTACCTTAATGCATTTTTTACTTCTGGTGACACTAATAATGTCATTGTTTGATTAGTCTGTGCTTTTGTTATAAGCCAAAGTTTTTCCACTTTCATTATACGTCATATAACAGCAGTCATACCATATATCTAACCTTTTTTTTCATTATCTCCACTCTCCCCCAAAATCTTCAGTTTTGACAATAGCAGCAAATCTGAGCCCTTCCCTCACAGAGCAAGCCTTTTGTTTTTGTCCCAAGGGGTAAAGCTAAAACCTCATTACTCTCTTTAGTTTTGTGGCTCCATGAACTGTAAGCAACTGGTCTCTATTTTGACTTTGATGTTATAAGGACGAGACAGAAATACTCTCGTTTTTATACTTATTGCTATGGTACATCAGCCTAAAGACCCCAACAAAATACTGTCAGAAGTGATATTAACTTTCCATGTTCAACTTCACAGTAGCACACTGAGATTGCTCTTTCTAGAAGCTGTATTAAGCACAAAAATCCCATCCCAGACTCTAAGAGATCATGATATTCATTCTTGTCCTGTTGGGCTGAGCACAGTGATAATATAATAAATGATAACTTGATCTTATTATAGTGCACCTGTACATTTTGCTGTGTTGGATTCCTCCCAAGCTGTCATTTCTTTTGCACAGGTTTTTACCATTGGGTTTTTTATGTTTTAAAACAGGGAAATTTAGCATTTGGAAAGCTGTTAGGAACTTAGTATCACACTCTTTTACTGATTTATTTCCTTAAATCAAAATATTGTGTGATATACTCTGTACCATGAAAACTGTCTTACATGCCAAATGAAACCAAAGTTTGTCTGTGGAAATGCATAATCTGTTTTCTAATGATGTCTACTATAGTTTTGCTCATCTATTAATGTTAATAAAATACTTGGTGACATAGCCCAGAAAACCAGTCGTATCCTGGGCTGCATAAAAACAAGTGTGGCCAGCAGGTCGAGGGAGATGATTCTCTCCCTCTACTCCACTCTTGTGAAACCCCTCCTGGAGTACTGCATCCAACTCTGGGGTCCTCAGCACAAGAAAGACATGGACCTGTTGGAGCAGGACCAGAGGAGGGCCACAAAAACTATCAGAGGACTGGAACACCTCTCTGTGAAGAAAGGCTGAAAGAGTTGGTGTTGGTCAGCCTGGAGAAGAGAAGGCTCCGGGGACACCTTATTGCGGTCTTTTAATATATAAAGGGGGATTATAAGAAAGTCAGAGAGAGACTTTTTACCAGGCCCTGTAGAGATGGGATAAAAGGGTAGATTAAACTGAAAGAGGGTAGATTTAGATTGCACATTAGGAAGAATTTGTTTATGATGAGGGTGGTGAGACATTGGAACAGGTTGACCAGAGAAGTTGTGGATGCCCCATCACTGGAAGTGTTCAAGGTCAGGTCGGACGGGGCTCTGAACAACATGATCTAGTGAAAGATGTCCCTGCCCATGGCAAAAGAGTTGGACTACATGGTCTTTGAAGGTCCTTTCCAACCCAAACCATTCTGTGATTCTATAAACCTTTCCAAAATAACTTCCTATATTACAAATATAGTATATTACAAATATAGTTAATATTTTTTTTTTTGTTCTATGACAAACAGAGGGTCCCCCCCCATCTCAAAATTGTCTACGAATGTGTTTATATTTAAGGAGAGTCCCTCAACATTTAGGGCTCATGCTTCATTCATCTTCTGCTACAACTCTCTCCAAAGCTTCTATTTAGGAATTATCTTAAATGTCTATTTAGGAATTATCTTAAATGTCTCTAGTTCCTTTGTCCATTTCACCGGGCAGCTGCTTAATTCTGTACTGGTAGTATACTTTTCCTGCATCTTTTTTAATGAGCTTCATCTTGGTATGAGTTGTCTGTTACAATGTACAGCTCCATGGCCTTCATCGAATTTTAATTGAAAACAAAACTGGAGACCAAATCCTGTTTTACTGGAAGAGCCTCTCAGAAAAGCTAAACTGCCTGCAATCACTTTTCAGACACTGTTCAGAGCCAAGGAATCAGATAATATGTTCTTAATTTAGAGGACAAGTTTTGACAAAGGATAGTACAGCAGCAGGTTCCAGCTCAATCAAATATCAATTTCTTGTACCGGGGGAGAGGAAAGCAAGAAAGTCATCTTACCTACCTGCTAGAACATACAGAATAATCAGTGTAGACACCACCTTCAGAATTTCACCCAAAAAGTGTCTATTTCTTTATTAATTACAAAAGAGATCTAGGATGACCAGTTTACATAGATGTATGCACAATACAGCTACTTAAAGTTTGTTAAAATATCTCCTCCCTCTTGATGTGGGAAAACTAAGATGGCCTGTCTGGAAGATGGTTGCCTTTGGAGTGACTACTGGGAAACAGGCACTTCTAGGACACAGTCCATCCAGCTTGTTTTAGACTTCCATTCTATGATTTTGTCCTAGAAGTGATTATGTTCCCGTTGAATCTAAAAGCACTCTAGATCAGAAATGGACTGCTATACTTCAGATTAATCTTACCTGAGGAGACTCTGAAAGCGACTTTAAGGAGGCTTACTGGAATAGCTTCCAGTTACTATAGAAAACCTATGGGGAGGAAAAGATGGAAAAGAAGGTGGGAGAAAGAGACAGATACAAACGGAAAGAGGAATTTACATTATTTAACCTTATTCTGTATATAACAATTTATTTGATGGCCTCTTTTCCAGCAAAGCACAGGAAAGCAAGTTCATCTGTCTAGCTTAATTTACCCAGTATCTTACTGTATATTTCAAAAGAATAATCTGAAAGACTCAGTATGTAACTCTGCCATGCTAATGGGGTTAAAATAATCTTTTGTACTTCATGTGAAAAGCACCTAATCCCCCAAAACTGCTTAAGAGAATTGTTTAAGACTAAAATACTTCAGGAAATTAAAGTTTTCACCCTGGTTGGTTAGTTAGCCTTTAGGAGTTCCAGGCATATATGAATCAATCCTGCAGGCTTGCTTTGCCGTGTTTGTGTGTTCTCACTTACAGTACTGTTCTTATTAGCTTGTAAACTTCAAGGTCAATCCAAGTTCAAATCCAGTGAGCATGTATGACAACAAAGTAATATGAGTTTTCAATGTAATGAATATTATCGCGCGTGGAATGTCATGAGAAAAAAGGAAAGTCAAGCATTGGTCACAGCTGGGAAGCCTTTCATTATTGACTTTAGATGCATATAAACCTGTGGAGAGACTACTAACTTACATTACCAGTCACGTTTTACAATCTGGATGCATTTAAATGTGTCATATATTTTTACAGCCTAGTTTATACAAATAAACTACAAGATATGCTGACACAATGGTGAGATACACCTGTGAACTTAGTGGCACAAAATACTAACATACAGATATAAAATAAGTACTTGAAAATGCAGGTGCCAATTTAAAGTGGGTAAACTTTAAGTATCTGCTTCGCACAGTGCTTAAGTTGGGAGGCTACTTTTAGTATACCTTCAGTATATGAGATGGAGATCCTTTCAGTGTAGCAGTTCTGAACTGCCTCCAAGAGGGATTTCCTTCCTGCATTGAACAAGGGAGGACTAAGACGACTGGCTCTCAATTTAGGAATGCAAATCAGGTGCTTAAAATTAGATTCTGTGAATAACTTCTTAAATGGTTGTGCATAACAGAAAGACCTCTTTGGTACCTGCACATTAGCTTTTCAGCCTCTTAACAGGATATGAATAAAATAGCATTTAAACACCACTGAATATCTGAATCAATAAAGAAAGTTATTTAGAAATCTTAATTTAAGAGTTGCATTTGTTTTCTTTTCCCAGTATTTTTTTTTTTCTTGGCAATATTAGAGCAGTTGGAATCCTCTAATCTTGTTTCCTCAAAGCTCTCAAGAACTGCAATTTTTCATTTTCAATGGTCAAGAAAATCTATTTCTTTCCATATTACCTTTTTTGTGCTGAGAATGTCCCTTTGATAGAAGCAGTATTTGAAGAAAAGAAATATGTCTTTTAGATACAGCTGTTACTTTTAGCAACTGAAAGCCAGTCTGGGCTACATCATGTAATTTTTTCCTTCAGAGATTTTTTTGGTGAGGCACTTATCCTAATACTCTCTGGCAGAGTTAGGCATGGAAGAGTTGGAGGGAAGGCAATGGAGGTTATTCCAAGGGTGTTCACAGTAGTGTAGGCACACCAGCATGAGAGAGGAAGCAGAGTTTGAGAACTGCCACAGAGGTCTGCAGCAGGAACTTAACAGAGAACAAGATGGGCTGTACCATAAAAGCAGGAAGGAGGTAGGATCCTGGGGAGCTATGAAAGCAGACCAGGGTATCCCTTCTTCCTGAGGAGAACCACAGCAACAGGAGCAAAACTTAGTCCAACAGCTTTCTAAGCTTAAAGGCACCCAGAATGGGGGCTGTAGAGCTAGGTGGGATTTGGCTTGAGCAGCTCCAGGTGATACTTAGGCAGCTGCTAGCTTTTACCTTTGTCAGATGCTACTGATCTTATAGACATGGCTGAATGTACCTGTTCCTGAACTATTACACCTTACTGGGTTACATGATAAACCCTAAGATATATGACCCATCCTACAGCCTTTGGGTCTAAAGATGAACCAACACCTGCGTTATGCAGGACTTTGTTGCTGCAGTGTTTGTTTTACAAATCCCAAACATAAGCAGAAGCAATAGACTCCGAAGTCATGTGAGGAACTGATAGTTAGGTTTGTAAAATCTGGTTTCAAGGTTATCTGAAACCTAACTGTCTGAAAGGGTGAGGATCTAAAGACTAAGGCTGCTCCCAAGAGTTAAGGTATGTAGCTGTTGTACTTCTAATAGTACTGAGGGTGGTGTTTCACAATGACCATTAATATTGTGCTTGATTTTTTAGTAATTAAAATTAAGATATTCTTAAAAATTGCCATGTTTTCTCCAAGGTTTAGGCACTTAATGCCTGACAATACCAAGATAAATATTTTGAAGTTGCTGAAAAATGTACATTCATGTTCATTTCCCTATACTTACTCCTATATGGCAAAATCACACAACTGCTTCTTCATTTCTGTTACATGAATCTTGTTATTCTCCAAAGGTACCAGCTATATTTCCGTATTTAATAAAATAATGTGTGTACTAAATAATCAATTTTAGAGAAAAAAAACCAAAAACAAACACTTTTGTGAATGTATTAAATGTCCTGAAATTTGGGCTTTATTCAAAAATTATACATAGACTGATTACAAAAGCAACAAAAAAACCCCAGGTCTGTATGCATTATTTGCAGTTTGATATATGAATTACTCCCAGTCACACAGAATCTCATATTTAATGGAGGTTGTCTGTTTAAAATAATGACCCTTTGACAATGATTTAAAAACTTACAAATGTTTGCAAAAATTGACCGATTTGCTCAGTTTCGTGTTAAATAGTCTCTTCCAAAGGCACCTGTATCTTTTCATTTAGCTACAGAGGAATCATCTTTTAAGCTGGCTCAAAGTGATTTTTTTTTTTTTTTCTAGGCTAAGGAACATCTATCTTACATTTCTTAATGCATCCTGTAAGATCTCATAAAGAATATCTATTTCATGAAACACACAAAAGCCCTTAGGTACATATTAAGATTAAAGGATTTAGTCTCTGACCTTAAAAAAATGATTGTTTGTTCCATAAATAAAAATATGCTGAGATGTAAAGAAAATGACTAATATAAAAAACTATGTGCACTACAGCTCTGAATGATTTGCCACCCCCCTTTAAAAGTTAGACATTGGCACTTGTGGTCAAAAAGAGCTTTTGATCCCAGCTTCCTGCACAAATTAGAGAATGCAGATCTGAATAGCTGTATCATAGAAAAGAAGTAGAGCAGAATGTACATCAATACTTTAAAAGTCAGAAATGACCCAAGGCAATCAGCACAAGAAGATAGGGGAACGGTTAAATTTGTAAGTCTGCTTTGTTGTAGATATCGTTTGGCAGGCTTTTACATTCCCTGGTTTTGTGTTTCCTCATGTAAGATGTGATCATGGAACTCTCCTATGGTTTTAGGCCTCAGGAAAAAGCAACAGCACATTGGGTCATATACCAGCCAGGATTTTAATCGCTTTCCTTGGAATCTACCAGGCAATGTCTGATTGACTGAGAAGAAGACATCCTTCAGAGGAAGAAATTGCTAATCAGAGAAGAAAATGAAACTCTGATAATGTCTCAAATAACACAAGAAAAAAACCATCAAAGTGTAAAGACAAATACTACCTCAAAAAGCTACCCTCCAGACTGTTATCGGAAGTGGGTGGATGAGCAAGAATCCTGCCAGAATGCTATTTTCAGAGAAGTATAATTATAAAGTGATTTCCTCTGTTCTTAAGATACCATCTGGGCAAACTTTTCAATCTTGAAAAGTAGTTCAAAGGACCTCTCCAAAGAAGTACAACACTTCAACGCAAGTTGAAGGAGCAGCAAAAACTAAGTTAATTCCAAATAAGTGAACAAGGTATTGTTAATAGGGATTTCTAAGCAATCAGAGAGGGTTAAATGCCTCTTTTGAAACTGGGTGAAACCTTGGTCACCATTGAACTCTATGAGAGCTTTTCAATTGCCTTTCAATGCACTGAGGATTTCACTCATTAGTTTGATACCTTGTTAACAGACTACAAGATATGATCAAAGGGAAATGCTAACGAATTGGTTAGTGCATTTAAGGAAAGCTGTGAAGGATATAAGGCTCCAGCCACTTGAGGCAGTCTCCTACTTTAGCAAGTTCTATAGGTTTATTAGATTTGAGAGTGATACTTCCTTTGAGATTGAATCCCTGCAAAAGCACTTTCTAACAAAAAGATCCCAGTTTCAAGAGTCCAATAATCAAAATGGAATCAGTCTGGTGGGTCGAATGAGAAATGATTGAGGGACTTTCCAAAAACTATGTTCTTTCTTTTCATACATCTATACTGCTTAAGTGTTATACTATGTTTACAGTGTGGTTGATACTGCTTGTAACATCAGAAGTCTGATAGATCGAATGCAATAAATCAGTGCAGCTACTACTGACTTTAAAAAAAAATATTGATATGTATTTCTTTTCCTATGCTAGATAAATTATCAAATACATTACAAGTGATGATGGAGGAAAAAACCAATAATTTTTACTTATTCTGGTAATCCTAAATCACCTAATCCACTCTGATGGCCATTTGGAAGTAATATTTTCTTTCTATGACACTTTTTCATTATTTAGTGTATTTCAATTGGCAAGAATAGTTTCTACTTATACCACTTATGAATGACAAAAACCAAAAACAAACCCAAAAACCTTTATTAGGAACATGTAAATATCAGCAGTCTAGTTCTATACATAACCCATGAATTAAAAATGAAATATTTCTTAATTATGGACTCTCTATGTATTTTTTGTATTCCAGGTGTCAGAACTGCTTTAATTATCTGTTGGCACTTTGATTGTGAGATTGCTTTATAGCATGATCTCTTATTGACTGCATTTTTTAATAGTAACATGAATCAGTATGCTGTCACATACTTTTAACAATGACCCAGTACTGCAACATATTATTGCACATGATTTTCTCTCACAATTTATACTTTTGATTCAATAGAATTTACAATTATGCAGACAAGTTACATATACAAAACCACGTCTGAACAAGTGTGGGGTTATCACCAACACTAGATCAAGACATCCACAGGTATGTCAAGCTGAGTCTTGAAAATCTCCAATATGGAGAGTCTACATCTGCTCCAGGAAACCTGATCCAGTGTTGCACTACTCTCCTAGTGAGCAATTTTTTTTTTCCCAACCTGAATTTCCTGAGAGACGTATGTGGCCATTACACTTCCTTTTACTTTTTAACATAAGTGAAATGAGTTGTCTTTATTGTCTTCATAACCCCACCCCACCTCAAGCACACACCCCACCTACACTTTACAAGTCTAAACAAGTCCAGCTCCCCCAAAGACTCCTATTACGTTCTGTCTCCCATGCTCCTTACCATCATGGTAAGTCTCCACTGGATCCTTTCCAGTTCCTCAGTGTCCATCTTGAGAAGCTCAGTCTCACTTCTTCTGTGTTTTACCAGAAAGAATATATTTGTAGAAAGAAATATCCTTTTATTGGCTGGCAAGGTTTGGGGCCTATTTCTAGGGAATCATGTTTTCCAGGCTGTAAGTTTGTTGGTTGGTTGTTTGGTTGGTTTTTGCTTTCCAAGTCCAGACATCCGAGGAAAAGGATAACACATAGTTATATCTGTCAGGCATGGCTATTGTTTCAATACTGATTTCTGGTTGCAGTCTTCAGTTTTGTTTCCACCTGTTCAAACTGGGTGACAGGGCATGAGTTCAGAAGGAAAAAAACCTCTGAATTCATCAGGAAAGAAACTGTAAAATTATACAAGATTAGTACTTCTTGTAAGCTCTGGCACAACTAGCAAATCACAGAATAGTTGAGGCTGGAAGGCATCTCTATATGTCATGCAGGCCAAGCCCTCTGCTCAAAGCAGGTCCAGCTTCAGAGCCGGTCGGGTTTTGAATATCTCCACGAATGTAAACTCCACAACCTCCCTGGGCAGCCTGTTGCAGTGTTCGAACACCCTGCCAAATATTGCTACCCATAACTTTGGTGCATTTTTAAAAAATGTGGTGGGCAGCTCAAGAGCAGTGTTGGAGCATATGTAGGGTGGTTTACAGTGCTGAAGGGTGAACTAGTTCGTTAAAGAACCAAATTTTCTTCCTCCTTTTCCTAGCTATCCATCTCCTGGGGACAGAACTATACTTTGGTTACTGGGCTATATCATGAGTTTCAAATTACTTTGTGTTTACCTGAACATCTGACTTTATATCAAATAGAGACTGTTAGGAAGTAAAAAGGGGGACAGAGGTTATAGGAAGCAGAGATATTTCATTTTCTTCTTTTTTTATTCATAAGGGGCTGAGATGATTCAGTTAGTATCAGCAGAAAAGAACTTCCTTGAGTTTTTTGGAAAAAAAATAGCTGTATCTAACAAAAGGTGGACAATATTGGTTTATTTTAAATTAATTTTATAATTGAGTATGATTTTGATTTAACAAACTACGTCATATAACATTTGTTGTCATTGATACTTGTTAAATGAAAACAAAACAAATTTTGGCCAGCATGCCAGACTTTGTAAGACCCTGTTATGCATTATTGATATCCAGGCTTTGAGTTCTGTCCTGAAGCTTTCAGAAATACTCTTCTTTTAGCCTCTTTGTTTTCCAATTTATGGCCATCTATTGGGTATATGATGCAGATACCATTACATTTTCCACTTTACCAAACACCATCCTTAACAAAAAAGCACTTGTTTCTTAAATCTGAAACTCTTGGTTTTTGATCAATTACCAGTGAAAATATCATGTCAACAACAAATAATTTTGGAGTTTGCTATACTAAAACCTGCTAAAAATAACAATTCACTTTGCAGATACATATTTATTATATAGGACAATGTTAAAATTAGGAATCATTTATACATCAGTCAACAAGATCTCCTTTTCTCTGATCTTATTCTCCCTAGTCTCTTTCAGAGGATTGAGTGCTTTCCTCCAAGTCTTTTTCTCTTCTCCTTTTTAACTTAGGCAACCCTCTCTGCTGCCCCTATAGCTCTAAAAAATATAAAGATTGAAAAAGTACGAGCTTGGGATGATATAATTTGGCTGGGGGGGACATGATTTGCAAGTAACTGATGGTAGTCCTTTACCTTCTCCCTGAACATAACAATTTCATAACACAAAAGCTGATAAAATCTTTAAATTAAAATCCTCTCACCTCCTCTGTCTAAGCTATTTAACTGTGAATCTCATCATGACATTTAAGTATCTGAAATCTTAGTTCCTAATTTTTTTGTGGATACTTACATTCAGATACAAACCGTGGCAGGGAAGACTCCAGTTAACTAGCAAAGTAAAGCTTCTAGATGCTGAATTAAAGGAAATATGGAAGTTATTCTATCTAGATATCCAGAGGGAGGAAGAGGAAAACAAAAAAGTAATAATAAGCTAATAGAATCTAATATTATATAGAAATCTACCTGTTTCAGAGGTATAGAATAATTAACTTATAGACAAGGCAGAAAAATAATATTGTATATTGTATGTGTATATATAACATATCACATACATATGTAACTATAACTAATTAATTGCATCTATATGCAGATATATAAACTTCACTTTATGTAAATAAAACCTAATGTCCTCCACAAGAGTAATTTCTTAACTCTCTGGAAACAATTCTGATACTCATTCCATTTTAGTATTCTTTATATTAATATCAGCAGTCTCTCTGATATCACAGGAATTGTTTTACAGTTAAGTATATAGGACCAGACCATGGTCTTAGAGTTTGCTCTATCTAAAGGATTTATTATTTGGATTTACTAACACAACAGTTTGTCAACTGTCAGGTATGGAACCGAAATAAATACGACTCTCTTCAACTGACATTAGGAAGAAGACTGCTTTCATCCTTGGCATTGGAGAAAACAGAGAGAAAAAAGCATGCAGTTTTACAATTCTCTACAGTGCTTAAGCACCTTCTAAACTAAGATAAGTTGAAAGATAAGCAGCTACAGATTCGAAGTACAAAAGCATGAAGTGAGAGTGTTGCAGGAATCAGTGATGTTGAAGAGATGCATTGGAACAGATATTTCTGGTTCAGCTCTGGGTTTGTTGCTTTTTCTCCTTCCCTCTGCTTTAGTGCAACATCTTTGTTCATTGAGTTTCCTTTCAGAATTAAACAGTAAAGGACAGAATATTTTTACAGTTGTAAATGACTGGCACATTTTTTTCATATTAATAGCAGCAAGCAATCACACTACATTTGGTGTGAAAAGTATACATAAATTGGGTTCAATTCATACTTCATAAAATTGTTTAAAGCTCTTATTTGACTCCACTAATTCTGTTGCATACTGCTGCTCAGTTTATGGTGGCCTTGATACTGTTAGAACACAGTAGGAGTTGCTTTGAATTACACTCCATCTACGAAAAGATGAAGGCACAGCCAAAGATTGACATAAACCAAGGAGAGCAGTCTCTTTTTTGCCTATTATGCTGGCAACAAGGAAACTATGAGAAGGAATGCCTTCTTTTAAACTGGATGATTGCCTTAATGCGAGGCAAACTGCATCCTGTGAGATGAAGCACTAAAATATGGTTATATTGGCTGAATCTTCCTGAAAACATCTGTATGTTAAAGTATTTGTCTCAGACAGCTTAAGTTCTATTTAGACGTGCTGCAAGTGACAGTGACACACTACAAGAGAAATCAATAGGTACCTTATTTGTGGTTGAGAGTCTGTTGCTTTAACATATACAGATAGAGCTATTTGGTAAGATCTAGCATATCTCCCTTAGTCTCCAGCTGCTACTTCAGAACTGCATAGGTCACCTTTTCACCTCGTGTCCCTTCTATCAGCCCCTTGGCAGTGTCTCAGAGACGCTAGGTGATGAGAAATATTTCTTAGTGATGATGGTTAGATGGCTGGTTCCTGCCCTCCTGAGTCCTAGATGTAAAGGTGGGATACAGACAGTCCGTTGTCCAGGCTCCTTTCATCAGTGGGATGGATTTTTTCTGAAGCTTTCTTCATGGACAGACAGAAATCTCCCTGACACTGAAGTCTGTACACTATGTATTCATGACATCTGCGCAAATATTTTTTCTTTATTATACATATAAGCAACATGGAAGAAAAACTAACTCAAAGCTTGTTAACGCTTGCAACTCTGAATTTGTCTGCACTGAGTATGAAGGGCAAGGCCTGAGACAATGCTTGGGAGAGCCTGGCTGTCACTACTTTTCCTAGCAAGAACACAGAAGAGGTACAAGCAGTGTTTTCCAGGAGCAGCTACCTATCCTGGATTTTCAGGGCTGTGGTGTAAACTAAGGACACCTAAAAATCACACCTATAGGATGCTACAATCCCATGTAACTAACTGCTTTTCTTTGGAGCAGAGCCAGTCCAAGATCAGAAAAATAGAATGTTGACACAATATCAGAAATCTGCTAACAGTAATAGTTTTGTTCACATATTTAATTTGAGAGAAATTAATTTTAGCCTTTCATGATGAACAATTTCTTATAGTGACTGTATCTAGGTGTCGTGGTTTAACCCCAGCTGGCAACTAAGCACCACACAGCCACTCACTCATTCCCCCCGTGATGGGATGGGGGAGAGAATCAGAGGAGTAAAAGTGAGAAGACTCATGGGCTGAGATGAAGACAGTTTAAAAGGTAAAGCAAAAGCTGCGCACGCAAGCAAAGCAAAACAAGGAATTCATTCACTCCTTCCCATGGGCAGGCAGGTGTTCAGCCATCTCCAGGAAAGCAGGGCTCCCTCACGTGTAATGGTTACTTGGGAAGACAAAATGCCATAACTCTGAATGTCCCGCCCTTCCTTCTTCTTCCCCCAGCTTTATATGCTGAGCATGACCTCATATGGTGTGGGATATCCCTGTGGTCAGTTGGACAACTGTCCTGGCTGTGTCCTCTCCCAACTTTTTGTGCACCCCCAGCCTACATGCTTGTGGGGCGGTATAAGAAACAGGAAAAGGCCTTGACTCTGTGTAAGCACTGCTCAGCAGTAACTAAAACATGGGTGTGTTTTCAACATTATTCTCATCCTAAATCCAAAACACAGTACTGTACCAGCCGAAACCACTAGGCCAAACTGTATATGACTTGTTATTCCAGCTCAGGGCTCAATAAAAAAAGTGTTCTTCATGGAATGGCTAAAAGAGACCGTTTTAAAATAAAAGGCCTCTCTGACGGTAGAATTGCTTTTAAACAATGTACCAAATTCTAATAAAAGTGTCATTTTCTGACACTGAAAGAAGCAAGGGTGTCAAGATTCAGAGTTGAGCTGCACAGCTGTGCTTCAATTTTCCAATTCCACACTTTCTCCAAGTTCTGCCATGTGAAATGTTAGGGTACTGAAAGGACTAATTTTCATTTTTTGTCTCAGATCACTTGTCACTGAGTAGATCTCCACGAGAACATGAGTCATGTGCCAAAAGCAAGAGGCCTTTCATCTTACCACCACCTACCACCCCTTTATCCTGCCACTGATAGACTCCTTTCATTTCCATTCTTCCAAGGATTTAAAGTGGCCAGTGGGAATGATGTTAGAAGAGTGGAAAATGAATGCTCTATAGCTAATGAGAAAAATAAGCATATTTGAAAAGCTGTAAAATAACATTAAATTAAAGCAGACATCCCACACACACACCCCAAAACTGAAAGAAATAAAAAAATGTAATATGCAGTTCACTGTTCCATCATGTCCAATCTGTCTCATAACGTCATGTCTGAGTCATGACTCACTGATAGCAATGCCTCACACCTATTGTTTCAGAAGGATGTAAATGTTCCCGGTGATATAAAAGACAAGCTTTTAGACAAGCTCTTGCAAGTATGTTACTTTGCATAGGGCAAGATTTCTTCCCTGATTCCGGGAAGTGACCATTGTATATAACAAAACATGAGACTAGATTCTCATAGTTTCTGTTATTGCAAATGTTATTCATAGCCACAAAGTTATATAGACCTTTTTAAAATTTAGCTGTCCAGTGAGTCAAGTGCTTGTTAACAAAAGCAATGCATTCCTTTTCCTGTCACATGAAACAGGACAATCTCTTTTTTATATTATTTAGCTTAATATTTTCTTTCACTGCAGGTCCTATGCAAGTAAAAATATAGACTAAATCCATGTGATTTGATGCCATAAAAGCTTGATATGAAAGATCATCCTTCTATCCTTTATAATCTTCAACTACTACCCCATCAAATAAAGCTCTGCATTTTGAAGTCTTTGGTTGAAGCAGCATCACACTGTTAGTTTGTTACTATACAGACAGCTATACAACACATGCATTTAGGTAAAATAGAATATAATTAAGGGGATCAAGCAGCATGTTGCAATCTCGTTACCCTTTAATGCACACTAAACGCTGGCGCTGTTCTACCTCTAAGCACTTTTACTGTTTAAAAAACAGCTAAGGTAGTCTAATAGAATTTGCTTTTCATTTGCATCTGTTTTGAGCAGATGATGCAAAAGATAAATGCTGGCTTTTACTGATTTATTTTAGAAGAACATTATGGAACTTAGAAGGAAATGAACATATAATCAGGAAATCCATGATATAAACATTTAATGATCACAGATAAGTGCATAAAACCCAAATATGTTGCGTTTTTAGAGAAGCTTATACAAGGATTTTGGTGGTCATCAGTGCAATTTTTTTTCAAGTTAAGAGCTACCATTTCCATTAAGCTTAAGGGTTTACAGATAAGTTAGACCACTAGTCTATAACCTTGTGATATTTTTACTTTCCTTTATTTCATTTTTTAATGGGAAATTAGTTTCACAGCAAACTGAGTATTTCTTTGAAGGTCTGTCACATCCTACGTTTGCTCAGTGCTTGAGAGTATCTATTTGACATTAAAGAAACTCAAAGAACAAAAATATTCACAAAAATATTTTTCAAGAGTAGACTGGGAGAATCATTTACAGTAGTTAGGTTTCTCTGGACCACTTTTTTACAAGTGGTGTAACCAGATTTCCTCACCATAAATTTTCATTATAAGTTACTCTTATATTTCCACAGTTCTGGTATTCATTGCATGTCTTTTGCACTCTATGAAGCAAGCTGTAATGCAATTATTGCAACCTCAACTTGTTGCAGGACAGAAAGGCAAAGAAGTAGACTAGTATGGCCTTGCCCAAAATCTTTACTTTTTAAAGTCCTGGATTTCTGTTTTAAAGGGTAAGACAGGATTTAATCAATTTTACTTGGGGTTTCTCAGAGCTGCCCTTTTGT